>NW_006399812.1:9696282-9697666 GCF_000299155.1 Elephantulus edwardii | reverse complement strand
GATGGATTGATTCGGGGACTGGGGTAATCGGGATGGGTGTGTCAGAGGCGGTGCTGTTGGCGCAGGATAGAGCAGGGTTTAGGGCTGTTGTGCATAGAGTCGCTATGAGTCGGAAACGACTCGACGGCACATAACAACAACAACACGGTCTCCATGGGTAATGATTGGGGATCAAAGTAAAATTAAATCCTTGGCGGTTTTAATATTTTCTTCACACATCAGGATGGTTCAATTATTGGTCCAATTATGAGAATTTATTTTATTTTTTTCCTTTATTTATTTTTTTTTTTTAATGAAGGCTATAGTCTTTGATCTTTGAAAGTAAATACTTCAAGTCTTCTTCACTTTTAGCAAGCAAAGATGTGACTTCTGTGTATCACAGGTTGCGGATGAAACTTGCTGCAGTTTTTATTTTACTGTAGTTTTAACAAAAGTTTACAGAAATGCTGGGCTTTCATTCACTCATTGCTGCACATTTCCCTCCCTTCCCTCTCCCCCAATGGACTTCTTGTTCCAGATTGTGATGACATATATATGATGCCTCATCATATATTCCTTTACAGTCTGTTCCAGCAGAGTTAATTATCTATCCATTCTTTTCCTGTTCTCCTCTCTTCCTATGTCAATTCTATTTTATAATAGTAGTCTTTATGCTGTATTTGTCCTTTTGTGACTGAGATGTTTTACATACATAAGGTCTTCTATTGGAAGCAGGAGTTGCATCCACTTGCATAAATAGTTTGCCTCCAGAAACCCTAGGAACCTGGAGAAAGGATGAAAGTCATGCACCCAAGTGTTGAGGACTTTTATTCATAGGGTTGCTATGAGTAGCCTATGATTTGATGGCTCTTAACAACAACAACAACAATGTCTTCTAGGCTCAGCTCTGTTGTGTAGTGTTTTACAAATTCACAGCCAATTCAAAATATCAGGGCCCTAGAAGTAAAGCTAAAGATAATAAAATTCATCAGAAAAGAACTGGGAACAACTCTAGATTCTTAATCTACAGCATAAACAGACTTCCAAGCATTATGAAAAACCTACAGCTGGGAGAAGATTAAATAAATGAATGGGACCTTCTAAAAGTCAAATCTTTATGTACATAAAAAACTTTTTAATTTTTATTTCTTCTATTACCCACTCATGTTCAAGCAAAATGTTGTTTAGCTTCCAAGTGTATGTTATTTTCTCCTTCATTATTGATTTCTAGTTTCATTAGATGATGCTCTGAGAAAATGCTTTGTATTATTTTGGTGGTTTAAAATTTATTGAGGCTTGCTTTGTGACCTAAAATATGATCTATTCTGGAAGAATGTTCTATGCGTACAGGAGGAGAAAGTATACTGAACTTTTGTAAGGAGTGTGTGTGTGTGTGTGTATATAT
>NW_006399812.1:9675504-9696182 GCF_000299155.1 Elephantulus edwardii | reverse complement strand
CCTGTGTATATCTATAACATTGAGTTGGTTAATTTTATAGTTTACTTTAAGCATCTTTGTTTAAATTTAGTTTCTGGTTATCCTATCTTTCCTTGAGGGTGAAGGATTAAATCTCCCACTATTGTGATGTTGTCTATTTCTTTTATTCCCTGTTCTGTTAACTTTTGCTTTATCATTCATACATAGATATTTATTATGGTTATGCCCTCTTGTTCTGTTGACCTTGTAAGTGTCTTTCCTTATCCTTTATGATAGTTTTCACCCTAAAGTCTATTTTATTGGAGATTAATATTGCTACTCCTGCTTTTTTTCTAGCTGCCATTTTCTTGAAATCCCCCCCCCTTTGTTTCTTGTAGATGTATGGGTTTTATTTTTTTATCTAATCTGTTACTCTTTTTCTCTTCACTGGTCCATTTAAACTATTATTGAAAGGCAAGTTTTTGTTGATATCATTTGATTGAGGGTTTTTTGTGTGTGTGTTGTTGCTAGTTACTTTGATCTGTCCACTTTTCTGTGATGTCTCTGTGGAAAGGATATCCTTTAGTAGTTTTTGAATCATTGATCGTGTTTTCACAATCTCCTTTAATTTCTGCTTTTTTGAGAATGTCTTGATCTCTTCATCATATTTGATGGAGAGTTTTCTAGATATGTTATTTTTGGTTGACAATTGTTTCCTTTGAGTGTTTAATATATGTCACTCCACTGTCTTCTTGCTTACATGGTTTCTGCTGAAAAATCAGCACTTAAATGTATTTGTTGTCCTTTATAGCTTGTTGTGCACCATAGAGTCAGAACCGACTCAGAGCTGACCCTCCAACAGATTTTCAGAGACAGTTAATCCCATGAGAGGAGATTGTCCATCTTTCTCCCATGGAGCCTCAAACTGCATGCCTCAAACTGTGCTCATTCTGGATTGCAGTGCAGCTTCTTGCCACTAGACCACCAGTTACTCTTCGTTTTTCCCTAGCTGCTTTCAGAATTCTCTCCTTGTCTTGGACTCTGGCAAATTTAACTATGATGTGCCTTGATGTTTTTCTTTTGGGGTCTATTCTGTATGGGGTTCACTGAGCTTCTTGTATGTGTATTCTCTTTTTTTTCATGATACCTTCAACATTTTTTTTCTAGAAACTCTTCAACAATTTCTTCAGTGTCTTTTTTTTTCTTCTTCATGCTCTGGAATTCCAATTATATGCATGTTGTTCCTCTTGATAGTATCCCACATGATTCTTAGGATTTCTTCATTTTCCTTCCTTTGTGATTCTGCTTTTTGCTCTAGCAGATCAGTACTGAGAACTTTATCTTCTGTTTTGCTGGTTCTGTGCTTTATCTCTTCAATTCTGCTCATCTGTTCCTCCAACATGTGGACAGTTTCTGAGACACTGGTCCTAATATTCTGGATTGCCACTTCTTGTTTTTCTAATTCATCATTGGCTTTATAAGTTTTGTCTTCTATTGCTTTTTTAAAAAATTCATCTTTTGCTTATACATTCACACAATTCTTTGAATTTTTCTTTCACCTACTGATAATACTTAACTATTGTTCTTTTGAATTTTGTGGCAGAAAGTTTGATCTGACTTTCTGCCTTCAAGAAATTAATTGATTCTGTGTTTTGATCAGTTTTTTGAGTGATTCATTGCTTTGGCTTTGTGTAAGATATGAGGTAGTCTGCTTCTTTTCTATGTCATTGCTATGATAGAGTTTTTCTTGCTTGGGTCCTCACAGATTGTGGGGCTGGCAGCCTTGGCTGAGAAGTTCATTTCTCTAGAAAAAAGGAGGGAAATTTGGCCTGCTTGAAGACCTCTCTCATCCTTGGACTCATGGGAAGACTTACCTCTGTGGGAGAGCTCAACATTCCAGGGAGTGAAAGGACAACTGGCCCTGCCTCTGGTCCTTCTTCTCTGGTACCAGGATTGATGGGAAAATTTGCCACAGCTGCAGAGCTCACCTGCAGGAGAACTTACCCTGCCCTTGATCTTTCTTTTCTGGAACTGTCTAAGGAACCCACCTGAAAGGTAACTCTCTGTGCCTCTGTCCCAGGACTGGCAGGAAAGTTCACTGTGGTTGAGGAGCCTATTGGGAAGGAAACTCACTCTGTCTCTGTCCTGGACATAGTTGCAAAGTTTGCCCTGACTGAGGAGCTTACCTGGAGGAGGACTTTCCCTTTTCTCTGGTCTTTCCTCTTTGGTCTTCTGGCAAAGTTCACTTCCTGCAGTCTTGATTCCATATTCTTTTTTTATGTAACCTTGTTTTTCAGATTGTTTGTTTAGCATTCACTAAAAAACAAACAGGTGCGCTCTGGTGGCCTAGTGGCAGGAAACTGCACTGCAAACCCAGAGGTGTGCAGTTCAAATCCACCAGATGCTCTGCTGAAGAAGGAGGAACAATCACCTCCTGTACCAGTCAGATCCAATTTGACGGTACAAACATAAAAAGAATGAATGAATGAATGAATAAATAAATACATAAATATATAAACAAACATAGTAAAAGGATACATATTTGTCACATAACTTTCTTGATTTTAAGTGATGCAATATCTCCTCAGTCTACTAGTCTATGCATAAGTTTTGTATGAGCATCATTAAAAGTGCTTGGATTCCCATACTTAAAAATATTTTCTATAATTTGCTATAATAGATAGACTTGGACCTGAAATAAAATAAGTGTAACTGAACTTGAAATTAAAAAACATACTTTCACCCCTTTGACTGAAATGTGGATAGAGTGACTTGTGTGATTTCAGAACAGAGTCTTTACGCACCAGCACAAAAATCTTCATGTCTCTTTCCCCTCTGCCAGGATAACTGGCAAAGCTCCAGACTGGGTTTGTTCCAATAGCATGAGCCAGAGAGCAAAACATGGCTCCTAGCCTGCCTGAGCCTGCAGTATGACTGAGAAATAAACCTCCATTTCTCTCAGCCAGGGTTGGCAAACCTCTCTGTAAAGGGCCAGAGAAGAAATATTGAGTGTTTCAGGGCCATATGATCTCTGCCATAACTACAAAACTCTATCGTTATAACAGGAAAGCAACCATAGACAATATGTAAACAGCGAGCATGGCCGTGTTCCAATAAAACTTTAATCACAAAATGGGCATTGAACTAAGTTTGACTCTCAGCCATAGTTGCTGATTCCTATGGTAAGCCACTGAGATTGTGAGGTTCTTTGTCAAAGATTCCTGGTGGCACAATTGTTAAAGTGCTCAGCTGTTAACCAAGAGGTGAAAGGTTCCAACAGAACAAAAGCAGGATGAAGATGTTTCAGCTCGCTTTTGTAAAGATGTGCACCCTGGGGACGATTCTACTCTTTAATAGGCTTAGAGTTGGAATCTAAATTGGAGTTGACTTGAAGACAGTTCATCTGGTTTTCTAGTTTATTAGCTGTATTGTTGTTAGTATTACATCAACTACCATTGTGATCCATTGGGTTTTCATTGGCCTATTTTTTGGAAGGAGATTGCTAAGTCTTTCTTCCTAGACTTTCTTACTCTGGAAGTGCTACTGAAAGTTACTCAGCATCATAGCAACACTCAAGTCTCCACCTACAGCTAGTGCTGGAGAAGAGTATTGAATGTACCATGGACTGCCAAGAAGACAAACAGATTCATCGTAGAGAGGATTAAACCAGGCAGCTCCTTGGAGGCAAGGATTCTGGGGCTTTGTCTGACATACTTTGGACATGTTTTAAGGAGAGACAGGTCTTTAGAGAGGGACATCATGCTGGGTAGAGTAGAGGGACAGCGCAGGAGGGGAAGACCCTGTATGAGGTGGATTGATTCAGTGACTGGGGTAATCGGGATGGGTGTGTCAGAGGCAATGAGATTGGCACAGGATAGAGCAGGGTTTAGGGCTGTTGTACATAGGGTCGCTATGAGTCGCAAACGACTCGACGGCACATAACAACAACAACAACATATGGAAAATGAGAATCCTACCACTGAACAATCCTGTGTCTAGTTTCCCTTAGCTCAGTGCATCTCTAACTTTAAGATATGCCAAACTCATTGGGAGGACTGGTTAAAACACATAAGTCTGGGATCCACCTTGTAAACCTAAGGTGGGGCCTAAGAACGTACTCTTTCTAGCATGTTCCCAGGTGATACTTATGCTACTGTTCTAGAGGTGTTGCTTTGAGAATTGCTAATATGGCATGAGAGATGACATTGCTGATGTCAGGTGAATCTTGGTTGAAAGCCAAGAGAATAACAGAAGGATGTTTATTTGTCCTTTATTTACTATACAAAGGCATTTGACTGTGTGGATCATAACAAGATATGGTTAATATTAAGAATAATGGGAAGCCAAGAACACTTAACTATGCTCATTGAAATAAGAGCTGTTGTCCAAACAAAACAAGGGAAAGCTGTTGTTATGTGCCATCGAGTTGCCTGTGATTCATAGCGACCATATGTACAACAGTCCTAAAACCTGCTCTATCCCTTGCCAATCTTATTGTCTCCAACACACCTATCCCCATTACCCCAGTCACTGAATCAATCCCTCTCATTGAGGGTTCCTCTCCAGCCCTGCCCCTCCACACTTCTAAGCATGACATCCCTCTCCAAGGACGGTCTTGCCTTGCAATATGTCCAAAATATGTCAGATGAAACGTCAGAATTCTTGCCTTCAAGGAGCCGCCTGGCTTCACCCTCTCCAGGTGAAGAGGTTTGTTTGTTCTCTTAGCAGTCCATGGTATCTTCAATCCTCTTCTCCAGGACCACATCTAAAAGGCATCAATTTTTCTATCAACCCTAGTCATTGTCCAGCTTTCTCATGCATTGCAAGTAATTGCAAAGACCATGGCTTGTATCATGCACACTTTAATCTCCAGACTGACATTGTTGCTCTTCAGTACTTTGGAAAAGTCTCAGGAGCATTGTGTGTTAGGGTGGTATCTTTTTTTGATATGTATTCAATCTGTGTGATAAGAAAATAATTTGAGACTCTGGAGCATATAATGAAAATTGTGGCATCAGCATTAGAGGAAGACTTATCAACAACTTGCATTATTCAGATGATACAACCCTGCTTGTGGAAAGTGAAGAGGACTTCAAATGCATCAGAGAATTAAAGTCTGCCACATTCAATATGGATTATATGTCAACGTCAAGAAAACAGAAATTCTCACCATTGGTCCACTAGGCAATATGATGTTGTTTTTGTGTGCCATCGACTTGGAAGTGATTCATAATTGACTTTCCAGTGGGTTTTCAGAGACAATAATTGTACAGGAGTAGATTACCCATCTTTCTTCCAAGGAGCAGCTGGTAGATTTGAACCATGTGCTTTTGGTTGACAGGACAAAACTTTATCACCAAGCCACAAGAACTTAGCTGATAGAACATCAAGATAGATACAGTGTTGAAGCTGTCAATGATCTCATCTTATTTGGATCCATAATCAACACCTATGGTAACACCAATCAGGAGATCAAAAGCCATGTTGCACTGGGAAAAATCTGTTGTCAAGGACTTCTCCAAAGAGCTAAAGAGCAATGATGTCAGTTTAAAGACTGTGGGGCAACTGAACCAAGCTGTGGACTTTTTAATGACTTCATATGTATCTGAAAATTGGACAATGACTAAAGAAGATCAAAGAAGAATTGATGCCTTTGCATTGTGGTGTTGGAAAAGAGTTCCGAATAACCATGGACTGTCAAAGAACAGACAAGTCTGTCTTTGAGGGAGTGCAACCAGGGTACTCCTTAGAGGCAAGGATAATGAAACTTAGTCTCCATGCTTTGGGCATGTTGTAAAAAAATGCTGGGAAAGTAGGAGAGACAGGGAAGAAGGAAGACCCCTCAACAGCATGGCTGATCCAGTGACTTTAACAATGAAATCAAGTGTATCAGAGATGGTGAGGATGGCACAGGATAGGTCAAGATTCAAGTCTGTTGTTCAGAGGGTCACTGTGAGCTGTAATTAACTCAATAAAAACAAAAAACGGACTAATAAAAACAAAAATATCCTGGCCTATCTTGACTGATAAACATTTGTAAGATAGTAATTATATAAGAACTCACCTCATAGAATTATTTTCAATATATTTACAGACAGGTCTACTCTTCATTAAAAACTCTATCATCAGGTTTGCTTAATTAAACATCATATCGCAGCACTTTTATGTTGGTGGTTTTATAGAAGCCTGACTTCTGGCTGTTGTTGTTTGCTCTTGAGTCGCCTGTGACTCATAGCTACCCTATGTACAAGAGCCCTAAACGCTGCTCTATTCTGTGCCAATCTTATTATCTCTGACACAACTACCACCATTACCCTAGTAACTGAATCAATCCATCTCATTGAGGGTCTTCCTCTTCTGTACTGTCCCGCCATCCTCCCAAGCATGACGCCCCTTTCCAAGGATTGATCCCTCCTTGCGACATGTCCAAAGTATGTCAGATGAAGCTTCAGAATCCTTGTCTCCAAGGAGCAGCCTGGTTTAACCCTTACCTGACTTTAAACAGGTGGGACCTAATAATTTCACTAAGACGACGAGTCTCTCCAGCTTCTCTGAGCCTAGAAAATACAGCTGAGCTTGACTGCTTCAGACTATTATAAAGAAAGAAGGAGGAAAAAACCAACCTCTGAAACCCCAAAACAAAACTCAAAAGTCCTTTTGCAGCCAGAGTGACTGAGCTGCTCAGAGAAGGGAAGTCATGCAGCTTGTATGTGTGAGGAGGATGGAGGTGTATGGAGTAGTAGAATGAGGATGGGCTTGGGAATCCATGCAAGATCCCACCGAAGCTGTTCAACAGATAAGCTACCTAGGATGCTTCTCCTCTCTGAGTCTCAATCTTCTTCTAAAAAGAAAAAAAATCTCTGACTCCTTTCACAGAGTTGTGTGAAAATTAAATGACAATATAAGCTAAGTCCCTGGAAGGCAAGGACCTTCACATTCTCTTCTCTTCTCTAAGAGTCCCTGTCTTTCCTTGACAGAATTAGAGCTAACTTCCTGGGTTTGAATCCCCATCTGTGAAATTGATTCTCCTTTGTAAAAAAAAAAAGGGGGGGTCATGAGAAGATCTTCCTCAAAGAATAGCCATCCGTGCAAAGCTGGATGTTGAGAGTGCCTGTCAGGCACCCAGCAGGGCACGTGGATGCACAGACACACACGCTTTGCTCACAGCCGCTCCCCCAAAGCTGTGCTCTCTTTGTGCGAATGATGGCAATACCACCTGTGGCTGTCCAGCCAGTTCTGACTCCTGGTAACACTACATGTTTCAGAATAGATCTGTGCTCCATGGAGTGTTCAAACGGCTGTGATTTTATGGAGTCCTTGGCTTTTAACTTAAATGTTGACAATTTGAACTTATTCAGAGGTGTCTTGGAATAAAGGCTTGGCAATTTGCTTCTGAAATGTCACAGCCATTGAAAAATCTGTGGACTACACTTCTGCTCTGACTCATTTGGGGTCACCAAGAGCTGAAATGAATTCAATGGTAATCTGATTAATTTTGCAGAAGCAGATGGCCAGACTTCTTTCCGTGGCAATGCCAGGTAGATTCACATCACTGGCTTTCCAGTTAACAGCCAAGGCCAAACCACTGGAACCACCAGGGATTCCCACGATAACAGTATTATTAGATATTTCCTTTATGTTCTTTATTAGACCCTTTCAAAGACATTTCCTTGTTGCCCAGAGCAGTGGCCGGTAGTGATTAGTGGTAGAATTTTTACCTTCATGTAGGAGACACAGGTTCTATTTTAGCTAATGCTCCTCATGTACAACCACTATCTTTCTGTCAACAGAGGCTTCTGTTGAACAGATTTCAGTGGTCCTTACAGGCTAGCTAGAGAGTACAGGTGGGTGACATCCTTTCAGGAATTAGTCATTGAAAAGTCTATAGAATTTTCAATCTGAAATAGAAAAATGGGATGAAGCAGGACAAGGGAGAATTTAGCTCCATTGTGCATCACCAAGAAGTGATTTATCCACCAAGAAACAGAGTCAACAGTGACTGACGAAAGAAACAGCACTGCCAGGGGCCCCCACCTTCCAGTTCTATCTATCACCTTGATTCCTCTTAACTAAAGTGTGGGGGGGGTTCTGTTAGCATTCTTATTCTATAGATAAGGAAACTGAGGTTGAGAGAGGTTTATCAACTTTTCAAGAATAGTTGGGAGGAAGTGAAAGCAGGATTCCAAGCCCACAGTTGAATATGTAGCCCACCATCGAGGTAAAGACCACAATTTGAATTTTTGCTCTTCTGTCCAAAGCATCAAAGTTATGGCAACTCCATGGTGATTAATATGATGTAGTTGTTGTTATTGTGTACTGTAGAGACGGAATCGATTCATAGCTGATCCTTCAGTGGGTTTTCAGAGGCATTCTATTCTATTCTATTCTATTCTATTCTATTCTATTCTATTCTATTCTACTCTATTCTATGGAGTCGAACCATGCACTTTCAGGTTTGCAGTGCAGTTCTTTACCACTAAGCCACCAAAGCAGTTTTCTTTAAGGAGTTAACTTACTGTGTTAACTTACCCAAGGCAACAGCAAAGCAGGACCCATGGAGGGAGGTAGGGGCTATTGCAAACAAAGGTGGTAAGTGGCCAGGGTGTGGGACTCCAAGGTCATCCTAGCAGATGCTGCATAGCAGTGATTTAGCAAGTGAAAATGAGATAGCAGAAGCATAGCTGTATTCAGCTTCAGAACAAATCTGCTGGCTGGCATTTGGCCTGGAGTTCTTAGAATATTCATACCCAAGTCTCCATAAGGAGGTTTCTTTCATCTCTGCTCTCTTTTCAATGTGTGTTGTTGGATTATTTGAACGCATGCAGTTATTTTTGTGTGTTATTGAGTTGGAACTGACTCATAACTGATCTTCCAGGGGTTTTCAGACAGTAAACTGCACGAGAGGAGATTGCCCATTCCCCCCCCCCCATATGAAAGTATAATGAATGCTAATTGACCTTCAGTCCTCAGTGGCAAGGAGCTTCTTCCGGGAGCAAGGGGATGCAGTTGTCTTTCCCCCTAGAACAGTGGAAGGGGTCACGAATGGGGTTCCTCTGAGTGGCCTCTTCATCACATCTTGGAGCACATTGTTTCCCAGATGAGGTCCCTGCCCAGCTCCTGGGGACTCTCCAGTAATCTGATGGAAGCCTGGTTTGGTCACAGTTTGATCAGAACAAGTTTGATCTTTCTTTATCCTGAGCCTGCCAAGACCATATCTGCTTTTTGAAGCACAACTGAGATCCCACTGCCTCTATTCCTTGTCTTGGCACTGGCACCAGCGTTGGTAACATGCTACCAGTCAGATCCAGCCCCTAAAGCAAGGAAGGTGGCCTGGAGCCCTGTGGGTGGCATATACCCTGTGGGCAGAGCTGCAAAGCCACTGGGCCACACAGGTAGTGGGGACATCAAGGAAGCTTCCTCACAGGACCAGAGAGGAGGAATCAGACAGCCCCTGAATGGTCCCAGCTCGGGAGCCAGTGACTGCTTTGCTAGCCACTCTGATCAGAAGCAAGGGAAAACTTGTCTAGTGATTTATATGGAATTAATGTGGAATGAGTTTCCTCCCTCTTGTTTCCTTTGGAGAGCTGGGCAATTTATGCCCGTGATTTTTATATCATCATTAAGGAAATTAGAGTCGTATTAAGCTGAGATGCATTATTCAGTCTCTTCATTTATTTATAAGTCAGTGTTGATAAAGCTCCCTTTTGAAGTCAAGTCTGAAATGCAGGCTACATGTTGGCACGCGGGATCCTAGCTTCAAATGGCACAGTGGCATTTGCAAACCCTGTGGCTTCCAATCCACGTTTGCTTTGGATGGAAGGAGAGCTGGGGAAGCTTTGGAAGTGCCATCTGCTCAACTCCCAGTGGTTTATGCTTTTCGTTTGCTCTGAAATTTGGTTGCAGGGTTTGGAGGAGGGGAGTACAGTGCAGTTCTTTCTACACCTTCTCGTCTCTGGTGCCCAGGGAGCTGACCTTCCCTTGCCCTGACTCCCTGGCTCTCTAGAAGTTCTCTGGGCCAGGGCCATACTATGTAGTGGACACTCAGCCAGCATTTCTACTGGCATTGCCTCCCTCTTTCCTTATCGTTTTAGTACACACCCTCAGCACATGGGAGCTCTGGTGCCTTAGTGGTGAGGAATTACACCGCCAAGCCAAAGCACGTAGTTCGAATCTGCCGGCTTCTCCACAAAAGAAAGATGGTCACTCTCCTCTCATGCAGTTTACTGCCTCTGAAAACCCATGGAGGGTCAGCTATGAGTTAATTCCAACTTGATGGCGGTGGTTGTTGTTAGAATTGATTCATAATGAGCCTAAGAACAACAGATCTGACCCCCGTCCTATCCTGTGCCATCCTCATAACCTCCGACACGCTTGAACCCACTGCCACAGTCACTGTCTCAATCCACCTGGTTGAGGATCTTCCTCTCTTTTGTCATCCCTCCACCTTCCCAAGAATGATAGGACTTGATGGTACACAACAACAAACAACTTCACCCAGCGCTGACACCTGTACTTGGATTTTCTTCTTCACATAACCTATCAGCTTCATTTTTCTAAAAGACCAGTTTTTCGTTTGCTTGGTTTTTGTTTTAAATTTTCTGTGTGTGTGTGTACCGTCAAATTGGATCTGACTGGTACAGGAGGAGATGGCCCCTCCTTCTCCGGCAGAGCATCTGGTGGATTTGAACCTCATATCTCTGGGATTGCAGTGCAGCTTCTTGCCACTAGGCCACCAAAGCTCCCCTTAAAAGCCCAGTTTTAACCTGGTCATTCTGCTAAAACCCTTTGCTGCCTTGTTACTGTTTATGGAGCAAAATTCAGCCCGAGTGTGGCACTCCCAGTCTGGCTTCAGTCTTATCCTGATTCCCCTGTGTTCTCCCTGCAGTGGATACCGTCAGTGTTCAGCCTTCTTCCCAGGTCCTTGTGCTTCAGTGCACATGAACCAGCTTCCAGCAGTCAGTCACTGTGCTATCCGGGTAGCCTTAGGCTGAGGTCTGCCTCTGGCCTCTAGAGCCTGCTTTGCCAGCTACACTAAGTTAAAAACTGTTTGCCCTGAGTACACCCTGACTCCTGTTGACCTCATACATGCCAGAGAACTGTACTCCACGGGGATTTTAAGGGAGAATTTTCCAGAAGCAGATGAGAAGGCCTTTCTTCTAAAGTGCTTCTGGGTAGACTTAAGGCTCCAACCCTTTCAATTAGCAACCAAACACAAGAACTGTTTGCACTACCCAGAGACTACCTTACACAAATGTCAGATGTTGGGGAGTTTCTGGGATTGAATTGTGACCTCCCCCCAAAACATATATATGTAATTAATTAATGTAATTAATTTAATAATTAATATGCAGTGACCCACCATGATCAGATAAACCAAATAATTAAAGAAATTAAGGGTGGAGTGCAACACTCAATCCCATCACAGTGGCTATCCAATGTAGGGGGAGTTTCCCTAGAGTGGTACTGATAATACCTTTTAACTCATAAGAGTTTAAAGGGAGAGGAATGGTGGGGTGGGGTGGGGGGGGTCATACTACCAAGAAAGAATTGTCAGGAGGAGGATGTATCCTACTGAACTTAGGTGTCTGTGTGAAGAATCTCCTTGACACCAGACAAGGCTGACACATGGCATCTCTAAGGAACACCAGAGTCTATAGAAGTTCAATGAAATAAGGATCTTTCTTGAGAAAAAATAGAGAGAAGGCCTTCCCCTGAAGTGGCAATTTTAACTTCTACCCTTGGAGAGGGTGCAGCCAGAGTGCTCTTTGGAGGCAAGAATGATGAGACTTCACCGGACATATTTTGGACATGTGGCTATTCCTTGGGAGAGGACATGAGGCTGGAAAGGGTGAAAGGTTGGTGAGGGAGAGGAAGACCCTCAACCAGGTGGACTACACAGTGACTGTGACAATGAGCTCTTGTGTGTCAGGAAACATGAGGATGGCACAGGATAGGATAGGGTTCAGATCTTTTGTTCATAGGGTCAGTATGAGTCGTACTCGATTCGACAGCACCTAACAACAACAATCACCCTTCTAAACTGAGAGAATGAATATTCAGGTTTTCAAAAGCTCTTCTTTTGTGGTGTCTCAGGTATAGCGGCACTAGATAACTTAGAAACCAGGAAAATAATGCTTCCTAAGGCCCCAGCTTGTCACTGCTAACCGAAAGGCGTGTAGTTTGAATCTACCAGTGGCTCTGTGGGAAAAGGATGGGCAATCTCTTCCTATGTGATTGACTGAAAACCTGCTAGAGGGTCAGCTATGAGTCATTCCCGACGACATGGTACACAGCAATAGAACAAGAACAAGCCGCATCAGTATCTCTTGGTCAATGACTCCTACGCAGGTTGGGTCATTCTGACAGACATATTCTATACTAGCTCCTATAGCTCCCCAGGGGATTAAACACCAACTGTCCACAGAGGTTCCTATCTTGATAGCACGATTAATTAGTTGCCTTCCTTATCTGTCTTCATTCCCTGAACTTTTTATTCATGCCCTCTTCCAACCCACTTGGACTCCAATTCTTGTTTCAGAGTCTGCTTTTAGGGGACTTAAAACTAAAATTCTCCCCTTCCCCTCTGCTCCTCTTTTGTGACTAGCATTACCCTCGAGTCCCTGGCTGGCGGAAATAGGTAGCAAATGTGGCTGCTAACTGAAATGTTGATGATTTTTAGTTCATCCAGATATATCTTGAAAGAAAGATCTGGAAATCTGCTTCTGGAAAGTGCCATGGAGCCCAATTCTACTCTGACACTCATAGAATCACCATGGATTGGAAGTGACTCAAAAGCAATTGTTTCTGTTTTGAGTTTCTTGTCAAAAGATCCTCGCACTGTGTCTGCACTCCGCATGTTTCCACAGCCGCCTCTTCCGTGAACTCACAGCACTTGGGGCCCGCATCTCTGACAGGCTATGCACAGCCTGCTCGGTGCTGTGAGTGGGTGTTCTGACGTGGATGCTGATCCTTGAGGGCACGCTCCGCAGATGTCACATCTGAGCTCACAGCGTGGCAGACACAAAGACATTTTGGAAGCACTTGTTGCATAATGCTCAGGGAATGCGTGTTTAACAGTAATATTGGAATCGGTTCATGCTCAGACAGCTTCTTATTTCAACATTTATTGGCATTCTTTCTGGAAGGTGCAAGTCTATTTTGCCTCAGGAAATCTCATTTGGTAAAATAAAATTCAACCTTCCTTGGGTTTTGGAGACTAGCAGTGCTTTGAGATTATAGTTCTGAGTGGACACACCACACAAGTCACACAGGAGCTGGTGAACAGGCAGGCATCTGTGGAGATGGAAACAGACTCACCACCCAGAAATAGGGCCCCAAGCCTTGCATCAACAGCGTTGTTTTCTGTCTGTCGTTACGTTCTCCTAAATACTGAATTCAGAGAAAACAAATTCTGGCTACTTTCAGTTCACAGGACTTCAAGGAAGCATTAAGCAAGCTTATAGAAAGAGTGACATGGCGCTCCCAGGATAGCATTCTGTGATAATGTGGAGAGCAGGTAGCTCTCCCTTTGGAGTGCTCATCCCATAATTGCTGACTTGTTAATCAAATGCTAATGAGCACATGTTTCTTGAGCGACCAATGGTGGGGGATCATTCCCACATTCCCTGGTTTGACAGTATAGAGGAAGAGAGGGTGTACTTGCTTTATCCCAGAATGCACTGTACCCCCAGGCCCATGAGCACCCATGTCCCATTCCTTCATGTTTAATAACAGTTTGAGTAATTCGGTAAAGTCAAGGATTTTAAAGAAAGAGTAATTTCCTTTTCCTCAGGGGCCTGTTTCAGGGTTCTAGAAGTAGAGGAGTCTTTGACACCACAGTCAGGCGACTCTTAGGTAGAACGCTGGTAGTTGACCCCACTTAGTACTTAGACTCTGTGCCAGATGCATTCACACTGGATATCACAATTATGGAAAAACCATTTCTATCTCACACTCACATGTCCCGATGGACCAGTGATTAAATGCTCAGCTATGAACCGAAAGTCAGCAGTTTAAACCCACTGAGGGAGGACACGGAAGGAAAAATCTGGCAAGCTGCTCGCATAGAGATTAGGAAACCCTGTAGGACAGCTTCTACTGTCCTGTAGGTTTGCTATGAGTTAGAATAAACTGATAACGTACAACAGAAACAAGATCCCATTGTCGTCATGAGGAAGCTGAGGCCCAGGAAGTTCATGGCAAGCTTGACTTTGGGTCAAGAGTGAGGGAAGATCTGAAGCCAGCACAGCTCTGCTGAACACCAAGGGCAATAATCTCCGGTCAAATGAGTTCATGTCGCAACTTGGTCAGTCCTTAGCTGAGGAGAAGGTAAGGCCCCCAAGGTGAAACCTTGATTTTAATTCTGTGAGAGTAGCTCAAAAGAAAGCCAGTTTCAGAAGTTCACGGTACGATTTTAAGGATTTGTTTTTTTACAATGGCTTTCCAATCCACTGACTTTGTCACATGGCTGAGTGAGATCATATAAATAGTATTAGTCTCTCTCAAGGAGATTGGCTAGTCTTTCGCCATTCCACTAGGTTTAAACTGAACAAGTTCAACAGAAGACTTTTGGGTAGTTCAATACTAGCAGGGAAGAAAAAGCAGGGATTGGAGTGTGTATCCTTTGGGACCAGAGATTCTGGTTCCATCCTCACCAGGAATTAAAAGCAACAACAGCCTCAACAAAGAACCAGAGACCAACATGATACAGAGCTGACTTGGGAACGCTGCCTCACAGAACTGGAGCCAGAGGTCTTCACCCATGTTTGCTGGATGACTGAGGAAAGATGCTTTAACTGGCAGGACCAAGGAAACTTATCACACTGACCTAAGCTATGAAGCTGAAGGCCAAAGGGCCTAAGAGATCTGTGTGGTCATTGCAAAGGATTTTGGAACCAGTAGAGTAGAAAGATTGGTATTGAAATTAGTAGAAGTATGTTCAAGAGTGTGAGAAACTGGCCGTGTGAGAATTAGTTCTGTGCTGTGGATGTTGTTTATGGGGACAGTTCCCATGTGGAGTTAGTAGAGGTAGACTTGGTGGTCTCCATGATGCTGACATTCATTTTAGACATAGCTATCAGTAGAGGGCAACACTTGAAATCTCAGAAGAACATCCTAATCAGAAAGGCACAAACTGCTACCCTAACACAGTCTCACGCCAGAGAATATGACTGATGGCCAAGAAACCACCCTTCACTGTGCATCTCTTTCTATCTCCTGGATTTTTTCTTTGGATAAATAATTTAGTCTTCAGCAGAAAGGATAAAATTTGATTTAGAAGCCATAGTGCAGATATACAGACAAACTTGCAAAAAATCTACCTATATAAATCCCAGCAATCCCTGGGGATTTATCAGTTTATGCATGTGGAGAAGAGAGAAATATAGATGTAAGCCTGTTTAATCTGTGTTTATTGAAAAGTGCATTTGAACAAGTAGCTGTCAGAGCCCCAGAAGGAGGTAGGGAGAGTTCTCAGCTTCAAATGGTCCAGTCTAGGTTTCCATGTTTTTTTTAGAGCTTTCCTGACCCTACATTTTCTCTTGCTCTTGCTGATGCCTGACTCTCTCTGTTTTCTTTCTGGTCATCCATTCTTCAGTGCCCAGTGTAGATGCATTCCCCAGTGATCGGGGCTTTTTGAGGCTATAGATTCTCTCTTCTGTCTCCTTCTTGATGCTCACTGTACGGACTCTCTTGTGGATCCTAGGGCATGGGGAATCTCAACCTATTGTCTAATCCACCAGTTCAGAGAAGAACAGCTGTCCAGCTCCATTTCATTAATCG
Organism: Elephantulus edwardii; assembly: GCF_000299155.1. Lineage (NCBI taxonomy): Eukaryota > Metazoa > Chordata > Mammalia > Macroscelidea > Macroscelididae > Elephantulus > Elephantulus edwardii. The sequence continues at coordinate 9,680,444 of NW_006399812.1, read as the reverse complement.
ACAAGGGCTGGACTAGCAGGGCCTTTGTTGGAAGACCATTGTGTTGGCTAAGATCTGCGTAGGAGGTGAAGAAAGAGCCTGTCTAGTTCTCAAGTGTCACCTGTGGTGGTTCTAGTGACCCTACGAACAGTGGATATCAACACTTCTCTATCCTGTTCTGTCCTCACCATCTCTCATCTACTTGAGCCCTTTTTTGTCAGTTACCGTGTCAATCCATCTTGTTGAGGGTCTTCCTCTCTTTTGCTGCTCCCCTATCTTTCCAAGCATCAACTCTTTTTTCAAGAATTGGCCCCTTCTAACAACATTTCCAAAGTATTTACTTACATATTTTACAGAGCTTCACTGTCCTTCCCTCGAAGGAGCATTCTGATTGCACTTTCCCTAAGACCTCTTTGTTCTTTTGGCAGTTCATGGGCCATTCAATACTCTTTTCCAACATCACAACTCAAAAGCTTTGGTTCTACTGTCATTCATTGTCCAACTCTCAGATGTATAAAAAGTAATTGAAAAGGCCATGGCTTGAATCAAGTACACCTTAGTCTTTAAAGTATGCTTACCTCAGTGTGTAATAGAGAATGACACATCAGCTCAATACTTGCTCAGAATGAACTTTATGCTACTGGGTCTTCTAGTGAATCAGATGAACCTTTGGCTTTTAAAAAAATGTGCCTTTCCCCCCCAACAAAAACAACCACCACAACAACAAACCATCAAACGCACAACTCCTGTCCTTGCCCAGCCAAGGAAATAATTGGCTTTTACACACATCACAGAGTATCCAGGCCAGCCTAGCTGTGAGAGTGAGAACAGTAGTCCATGTGGATAGTAAAAGTTATGGAGGTCAGGAAGGATGCCATTCTGTTGGTGTGGGATGGAGAAAGGGGAGAGATCTTACTGTGATTCCAGGAAGTGAGTTTTCTTAGGCTTGTCTTCCCTCATGCCTGATCCCCACGTCCTCACCATTGACAACCTGTCTGTTGGCAGGAGGGACACATCTGCCTCCCTCCCATGAGGTCTGTATCTCCAGACAGTGCTGCAGGTCAAGCAGTCCGAGGACGGGACAGCAGAGAATGGAGGATTCTCCTGCAATTTAAACAACTGTTCTCACCCAATTTCCGTCTTACTGGAGTGGATCTGCATTGCTTTTGCTTGATCAGCTTCAAATTTCCATTCTTTGGGAAATACTGGCTGTTGTGGTTTTTTTATTACATTATTTTATATCGTTATATCGGTTTGCACACAAAATTTGTGTACATTGTGCTTCACTTACATACATTGTGTTTCACACATTCCTACATTCACATTGTGTTTCATTTGATCTTTCCCATACATTGTGTTCTATACAATTAATCACTGTTAATCCATGCCCACCATTTTGGCTGCAAATGAATTGGCTTTGACTCATGTGGGCCTCATGTAAAACAGAAAGAAATAGTGCCCAGTCCTGTACCTTCTTTATAATCATTGGGATGCTTGGGTTCAGTTTTGGGGGAGAATTGTTGTTTTTGTTAAATGCTAGTGAGTCAACAACTATAACTCATAGCAACTCTGTGAACAGCAAATCTGGACTTTGCCCTCTCTTAGGCCATTTTTATAATCTCTGATATACTCTAGCTCACACTGTTACCATCACTATATCAATCCATTTTATTGAGAATTAGGACTTGCTTTTTTTTTTTTTCTTCTCTGTCTGTGTAGAGTGAAAGGGACTGACCGGCTCTTCTGAAATGTAAGACTGGACAACCACTGTCTTTCATACTCAGGCAGCAGAGATTGCCTCAGACATAGCATGTGACCTGAACCGGTCCAATCAGAATGAATTCATTGGTACATGTATCAATATCTGTCTCTGAACCTATCTATGCAGGTGTGTGTGTTTCTGATGAGATAGCAACTAACAAGTTGATAAAAGCCAGTGTCTACTGTAGGTCATGTATTGTTCTCAGTACTTTCATATTTTATTAACAACTTGAACCCAGCAGCCCTAAGGGCCATTGCTTTCCTGCTGAGGTTTAACAACTTGCCTGAGGCCAAACAGCTTGTATGCAGTGATGTTTATATCTAGACCCTGTGGGTTGCAGCTCTCAGCTGCTGAGTTATCCAGTATCACAAAGAGCTGCACTTATTTTAGTCCCCCCACCCCTTCTCCCATTCTATTCAATCTGTACACTGAGCAAATCATTCAAGAAGCTGTACCATATGAAGAAGAATGTGGCATCAAGATCAGAGGAAGACGCATCAACAACCTGTGTTGTACGTACGATACAACCTCTCTTCCTGAAAGTGAGGAGGACCTGAGGCCTTTGCTGCAGAAGGTAAAGACTGCAGCCTTCAGTATGGACTACATCTTAACACTGTTATTGTTGTTAAGTGCTGTCAAGTCATAGGCAACTCGTAGTGACCCTATGAATGAAAGTCCTCAACACTTTTGTGACTTTCATCCTTTCTCCAAGTTCATAGGGTTTCTGGAGGCAAGCTATTACGGAAGTGGATGCCACTCCTTCTCCCAAGCTTGTTTTAATTGGGGAACCCCACCAAACACTGTCCACTATGGGCAACCATTCACGCATTTGACACCACATCAGTGCACAGTGTTTGGCTTCACAGCAACCACAAGTTGCTGCTGTAAGGCAAGGGCAAGTGAACACACGAGGGCTGTATGATCTAGAAGAATGTTTGAACAAAAACATCTTAACACTGTTGTTGTTGTTGACACCACTCCTCCTTCCACGCTTGTTCAATCGGGGAGCTCCACCCCACTCTCAGTCCGCATTGTAGCCAACCATTAACGCATTTGACACATCCGTGTCACAGTGTTCAGCCTCACAGCAACCACAAGTGACCGCGGCATGGCAACTTGTACACTAGGGCTAGAAAACAAAAATTCTCATCACTGGGCCAATAGGCAACATCATGATAAATGGAGATATGATTGAATTGTTAATTATTTCCTTTTAATTGGCTCCATAAGCAACACCCTTGGCACTGGCAGTCAAGAAAATAACAAGGTATATTATAATAAAAGACATGTTAAATCTGCTTTTAGGGACTTCTCCAAGGAGCTGGGGAGTAGTGATGTCAGCTTAAAGACTAAGGTGCACCTGATTCAAGCCAAGGTCTTTTAAATTGTTTATTATGCATCTCAGAGTAGGACAATAATTAAGGACTACAGAAGAAGAATTGATGCCTTTGAGTTGTGTTGGAGAAGAGTACTAAGTATTCCATGGACTGTCAAACAAATAAGTCTTGGAGAAAGTACAAACAGGGTGCTACTTGGAGGCAAGGGAGGTCAAACTTCATCTCTCACACTTTGGACATGTTGTCAGAAGGTGTGAGTCGTTGGAAAAACCCATCATGTTTGGAAAAGTGAAGGGTGAGCAAAAGGCTGGACAAGTCTCAAGATGAACGCTGAAGCAATGGCCTTGGTATCAGGAATGGTGAGGCTGGGGCAGAATAGGGTACTGTTCAGATTTGCTGTTCCTGAATCATGCCCGACTCCAGGGCACCTAACAACAACTCTCCCCAGGCATGGATGACTTGCTATCTCTGCCTCTTGTCTTCTCTGTCCCCTTTCTTTGCCTTTCAATGACACAGAGCCAGAGTCAGAACGGGTCAGAAGGAGATCCCTGCAGAAAAGAAGTTCAGAAGAGTGGGACTTAGGAAGATAAGACTTTGCTGTTCTTATTAATTGAATCTACTCTGCTCAAACTAATAATGACCTTATGTACAACTGAAAGAAAGTCTGTCTGATCCTATAACAAACACCCTCCGGATCACTGTTGTACCTGATCTCATGCATCCAGTTCCTCTGTGAATCCATCTCACTAATGTCTTCCTTTCCTTTGCTTACGCTCTACTTTTCTATGTATGTTGTATTTTCCTAATGCCTGAACCCTCCTGACAACATGCCAAAATATGTGAGACAAAAATCTCCCCATCCTTTCTCCTAAGGAGCACGCCAGCTACACTTCTTCCCTGGGGGAGCATTCTCCAGCAGTAAGGTGTGTGTGAGCCAAGCCCAAGTATTTTCAGTTGCTTCTCAAACATGTGAAAATTGGGAAATGAATAAAGAAGACTGTCAAATAATTGATGCCTTTGAATTGTGATGCTGGTGAGAAATATTGAGTGTCTTTATCAGGAAGGGATGTTGGATTTTGTCAGATGCCTTTTCTGCGTCAATTGCTAGGATCATATGTTCTTGGTTAGTCCCCCCCCCCTTTTCTTTGTTAATGTGGTAAAAAGAAAAGAAAATCGGGGGTAGGGAGGAAAATGTCCAGCAATGAATGAATGAAAAATCCAACTTTTCTGTAAACTTGTTAAAATCACAATATTTTATTTTTAAAGAATATTGACTAGGTTGCCAATATATCCTGGACTATTAGAAGAGTCTGTCTTGGAGGAAGCACAATCAGAACGCTTCCAGGTGCTACGGGTGATGTGGAGAAAAGTGAAGGTTTAGAGGGTTGTGGAGTGAAAGTAATGGGGTCAGGGGTGATATTTAGAGGTCATGGCTTAGATTTCTTTAGTGAATTTTAGAGAAGGTTTTAATCCAGACTCTGTGTATCTGTATAGAGACTAGAATACACGGATCAAGAAGACATAAAGGATCTGATGGATTGATAGTCCATCCTTCCATCCATCCATCATCCATCCTTCCATCCATCATCCATCCATCCATCCATAATCCGTCCATCCATCCATCCATCCATCCATCCATCCATCATCCATCCATCATCCATCCATCCATCCATCCATCCATCATCCATCCATCCATCCATCCATCCACCCATCTGCACCATCCATCCATCCATCCATTTATCCATCCATCCATCATCTATCCATCATCCATCCATCCATCCATCCATCCATCCATCATCCATCCATCCATCCATCCATCATCCATCCATCCATCCATCCATCCATCCATCCATCCCCCCATC
>NW_006399812.1:9624495-9675299 GCF_000299155.1 Elephantulus edwardii | reverse complement strand
TCCATCCATTTATCCATCCATCCATCATCTATCCATCATCCATCCATCCATCATCCATCCATCCATCCATCCATCCATCCATCCATCCATCCATCAGCTATCCATCAGCTATCCATCATCCATCCATCCATCCATCCATCCATCCATCAGCTATCCATCATCCATCTATTCATCCATCCATCCATCCATCCATCCATCCATCAGCTATCCATCATCCATCCATCCATCCATCCATCCATCCATCCATCCATCCTTCAAATAACATAGCTTCAATAATGTTAGTGTTAATATCCTGCCAGCAAGATACAGAAACATTGCAAGGGGAGTGAAAATAGATTGTTAGGAGACCAACAGGTGGGGCTCAAGCAGTCCGACTGGGCTTGGCTGGACATGTGATATGAACAGTGCCTGAGGGTTCCCTCTGACTTGGAGGAGGATCAGCTTTGGGAGAAAGGGAGAGATATTTTCTCTCTGCTTTTCTTTATGCCCCGGACCATGTGGGATCAGCCCGACCACGCACATGTGCAGTGCAACATTTGGAGCACAGTGTCAGCTCCAGGTGGAAGGAGACAACAGTTATTTCTGGAAGTTTCACTCACTATTAGATAGCAGAGTATTTTCTGCTTTCAAGGATGGTGCCCTGTGCTCCCCTGGAGCGATTAAGCTAATGGAATGAGGGGCCTTTTCTGATGGATAAAGCCAACTACCGAGCAGAGTCAGGGGTCAGTTGGTATTCTGTCTCCTGAATGGGAAAAGAGATGGTTTTATGCTGGTGGTTAGAAAAGCCTTGTCATAGAAATGGGCCTAAGTATGGAGCCTGTCATCTTTGAAAGTGATTTCCAACTCCTGGAAGCCAGAAGGGAAGCCAGAAATGCTAGACTTCTAGGATTAGGACAAATTAAGTGTCTTAAAGGTGCGTAGTAGGTACTCAGCAAATACCTACTTTCTTGAATGATAAGAAAAATGTTGGTTTGGCCCATTTAACTCCTTATAATGTTGAACATTTTGTTAGGAGGAGCTACTCCTTGAAGAACATCAGGCTTAGAATGGTAAAGGCTCAGTGAAGGAGGGGAAAGGCCCTCAATGAAATGTATTGACCCAGTGAGTGACAATGGGCTCACGTGTGTCAGACATAAATAATGGAGATGGCACAGGATAGGGCAGGGTTCAGATCTATTTTTTGTTGAATTGCTGAGTCACAATTGACTTGATGACACTTAACAACAACAACCAACAACAACAAATGTTTGGGGTTTTTTTTTGTCTGTTTTGTTTTTTTAAATTTTTTATTATTTGAGTGTACCGTCAAATCAGATCTGACTGGTACAGGAGGGGATTGTCCCTCCTTCTCTGGCAGAGCATCTGGTGGATTTGAACCGTGTGCCTCTGGGATTGCAGTGCAGCTTCTTGCCACTAGGCCACCAGAGCTCCCCCAACAAATGTTTAGATGATGGCAGTCCTCAAAGCAAAGCGGCAGAAGTTCAAGTTGTAGATAAAAGGTAAAAATCCCAATTTGCTGACATTGAGGGGACTAAGTGATCGCCCTTCCACACTGTTATACTTGTAACCAGTGACTCTGGGATTGCTGCTAATGGGCATTGTGCTTGAGGGGACTCATGAGATGATCTGTGTGGCTCTGAGTGACTCCTCTTCCTTCTTTGGGTCCCTTTTTTTCTAACTTGTGAAATGGACCAACAAGACAGTCTTATATCTCTCTTGCAGTGCTATTATGAGAAGCAGGATAATGTGTATTCAGCAGGGACCTGCGGTCTCTGCTTGTAGGTCTCATAACTTCCAGCCACAAACCAGTTGCTGTTGAGTTTGATTCTGACTCAGAGTGACCCACGTGTGTCAGAATAGAGCTCCGTGAAATTTTTAATGGCTGGCCAATTCAGAGACCAGATGACCAGGTCTTTTCCCCAAGGTACTTCTGAGGGGACTTGAACCTCTAACTTTGGAGTTAGCAGCTGAGTGTACTGGGCAGTTGTACCACCTAGAGACTACATCCTCCAACTACAATAAATAGCCTACTTTCTGAGCTGAGGGTTGTGCTCCAGAGTGAGTGCACTTGGGGAGGATCCTAACAATGTTTGTTCTTAGTAAGGTAACTGTAACCTCGCCAACTTCCAGTGCCAGCATCTGTGCCTCTTTGGACTAGAGTCCTGCTGTATCATGCTCATTTCCCCAATATATTTGCTACTCTTACTAAGTTCAGAAATCAGCCTCTTCCTGCGCCCATTTCTTTCGCTCCTTACCCCATCTCCTCAATCCTGGCTTGCTTTGATGACTAGACACGTTATAAATGAGGCCACAGACCAGGAAGGGAGTCCTTGCTGAGTGAAGCATTGAAAATGTAAAGGGAAAAAAAAATTCTTAAAATTCTTCCCACTATTCCAGAGGTGATGTCCTGTGTGGTTTCCAGCAGGATGCCGAAGGGAGTGACCACTTTTGAGACATGCACGCAGTCAAGTGAACTCAGGTTGTCTTCAGAGGATGACTATGCAGGCGCTGGTGCAAGAGCCCAGGAGCTGATGGTCCAGGCTAGGGATGGACTCCAAACCAGGTCTTCAGGGAAGCCATGTGCTCCATCAGTGGAAATCAGGTGTAAGCACAGAAGAAGTGAGAACATCATGTATGTGTATATAGGTGCACCAAGAAACCCAGTCCATGCTTGGAAGTAGATAACAAAGACAGGCAAAATGAAGGAGATGTGCACTTGTCTCTGATTGGTGGGTAGGACTTCTGCAAGCAAGAGCAAGGAACACGTAGGAGAAGAAGGGAGCAGAATGGCCGAAGGCAGGGGGTGAGAGGGCAAGGTGCTACTGAGAATGGAGAGACACGGAATGAAAAGGCCTCTAGAGTGTCCCTCATGAACACGGAATCATGACAGCTTCCAGGGACTCTGAAGATCTCACCTGAAGCAGGCATTTTTTCTTTTCTCACATGGGAATTTAATTGGTAATTCAAATAATTTTTGTGAAGTATAGATGATATTTTATAAGTATAAATGACTTTTGTAAATATAAATTATACTTTGTAAGTATAAATCATAAATATATACAAATAATGAAGTTAATTTTCTATTAACCTGATGTGGCATGTGTTTGACAACCTTATATTTTCTTAACAAACGACAGTGATGACATAGAGAGAATTTGGCTTCTTTGTATTTTTATGTTTGTTCTCAACATACCTCAATTACAAAGTTAGAGGCTTCTAAGCAGGAATGATTTCAGCTAGCCTGAAGAAACTCTACGATTACTGAACATGGGTCACAAAAAATGAGATGAACTTCTTGAAGCAGGTATCTTGCATGCTAAAGTTCAAGAGGGGAGCTGTTTGTCCAAGGCCATCTGGCCAGACAGAGGCTGGACGCTGAACCTGATTGAGTCAGGGCTACACTCTTTGAGCTGCAACATGGTGCTTTGGACTAAGACTGCCTCCATCGGCCCTCCTGTGAGGAAGGATCTTAGCTCTGGTTTAAATGAGGCCAGTTAGGGTTTTATGAGTGTAGATCATTCCCTTGCAGCCTTTGCAGACCCAGGAGAGTCTGCAGCCTGCAGGAACATCTTCCAGTTTTGCCAGCCTGTCTCCTACTCATAAATCCCCATCCGTGAAAATGGGCTGTGTTCTCTTTGTTTGGGTCTAAGTCCTGCTGCTCCATTGATGACTATAATTCAGCCTTAATTGGGCTTCCGCAAAGGCACATGCACAGATGACAGGTCACCTGGGGCAGTAAAACATCCATTATTAATATGGCGATGCTGGCCTTTACCCCGTTCTGCCTTCACCTTGGGGAGCGCTGGAGAACAGACCTGCTGAGTAATGTGCCTTCTCTGTGAATTAAGCTCTCCAAAATATTTGTTGCCTCTTGGAGGAAAAGAAGGATGCAAACTGATCTTTAATTTTTGCAAAGATACAAACAATTATTATTTTTGAAGTTTTTGTCAGGTAAGATGCAAAGAAACAATGCAAAAAGAGTCCATTTGCTACCCAGGGAGTAATCCTGGTGCCTTCTGCTTCCGGGTATGGAGGAGGCTCAGGCCTTCCCTTCGACAACTAAAGGGGCTCCCTTTGATGTATGGCAGGGTTGCAGGGAAGTCCCACACAGGTAACAGGTGGAACAGAGGCACACAGGCTATACCAGGTTCCTAAAAGGAATAGCAGAGTAAGATGGGTTACATTGCACCAATGAGATAGCAAAGGGAAGGCAGAGCGTGAGACCACATTCAGGAGTGTGTACAGAACAGGTTCACATTCTCTGAGCAGGTCTGCTTAAGCCTCACTTCTGGTAAGAGGTGGGGGAGCAAGCGTAGAGTTTTACAGGAGTAAAACTCTGAGGAGTGAAAATGTCAGAGGCATCCGACAGAGCAAGGTAAGCACTGCGCCCAGGTGGCGTGCTCTGCATGGTGGACTTTGAACAGATTGAGTGCCCTTTCCACGTGGAATTGGGCATTTGTAGAGTGTTAGAGGCAGAAGACTATGTGGAATAATGCAGTTCAGCCACATCATTGTACAGATGGGTAAGGGGAAACTCAAGTAAGAAAAGGGAGCTGCCTGTGGTCATGCTTTTCAGTTCTCTAGGCATGTGGGGTGGATTCCCTGGAGTCAGTGGCTGGACACCAAACCCTCCAGAATATCCCTCCCTGACCCACAGTCATCAAGGCACTCTAGTGGCATAGTCCAAAGTGCCTTGTGCTGCTCACTAAAATAGCAGCAGCTGCCCAGGCTCCAGAGGGTCAAAGGTCAGGGCTAGGTGTGGCCTGAGCACAGCACTTAAGCAGGGGGCTACTTGGCATCACCATGATGGATGGAGAAGAGATTGAGGTTGTTAACAATTACAGCTTGCTTGACTCCACTATCAACACTCTTGGCACCAACAGTCAGGAATCTAAATTGCACTGGGGAAAATCTGCTGTCAAGGACCTCTCCAGAGTGGTGAGGAGCAATGATGTTAGTCTAGAGACTAAGGTGTGCCTGATCCAGGCCATGGGCTTCACAATTACATGTTATACATTAGAGAACTGAACAATAACTAAGGATGACAGAAGAATTATTGTCTTTGAGTTGTATTGGAGAAGAGTATTGAACATACTATGGACCACCAGGAGAACAAATAGGTCTGTCTTGAAGAGGGTAAAATCAAGTTTATCCTTGGAGGCAAGGATTTTGAAACTCCATCTCACATACTTTGGGCATATGGCCAGGAGAGACCAGTCTTTGGAGAAGATGTCATGTTTGGAATGGTGGAGAGACAGTGCAAGAGAGGAAGACCCCAGATGAGATGGAGTGACATGGTAACTGGGGCAATAGGATTAGGTGTATTGGAGTCAGTGAGACTGGCTCAAAATAGGGCAGGATTCAAAGCTGTTGTACATAGGGTTGCTATGAGCCATAATCAACTTGACAGCACCTAACAACAGCAAACCACTCCCACTAGCAAGCAAGGGAAAGATGCTCTAATCTATGCTTCTGATCATCCTCCTTCAGATCAATTATTAATTTAAAAAATCCTAGTTACTTGTGCACTCTGAGGCAGACTGAGAGTAGCCCTGCACGTAGTGCCAAAATGTGTTGGACATTCCACGTCTTGGATTAGGATGGATCCAACTCAACAAGTCAACAGACTCAGAGAGAAGGGCTTCAGATAGTCCACCAGGGAATTGTGATAAGGGGTGACTACAGGCACAGGGGGACCCTTAAACTTACCTCAGATCCTCAAATACCAATAGCAAAAGTACAATGTTTCCATTCGTGAGGGCTGCTGCCTCACCTGGGATGGTGCTTTGAGCAGGCCCTGCAGAATTCCATTTTTCTAACAGTCAATCCAGAAGCTGTGGTGGGACAGCCCGTAATGTATTGTGTTGGTCATCAGAAAGTTGTATCTTTGGTAGTTTGAATCGACCAGCAGTTCCCCAGGAGGAAGATGCCTTGGCAACCTTATGGATGGATGTTCTCTGTAAGTGGGAAATGATTCTGCAACAGTAGGCTAACCAGCCAATCAGAAGGAGTCTCTTATTCTCTCACTGCCTCTCTCACTTTACACACATGCTGGACTTTCTCTTGCAGTTGACACACCATGCCAAATCTCTCTCCTTCCTCAGGATTCACAGAATGAGTGATGATAGTAGCCCTGGGGCTAAGACACACACTGGGGGACTAGGCTGAGACGCAGCTCTGTAGAGTGCTGAGAATTTCTGTCCATGGGGACCTACTCAGCCTGAGATCTGATGGGTTTCTGATGTAGCAGGGGGCCTCATAGACAGCTATCTGCTCACATTCACCTGCTCTGTTAGGCAATAATAGCTGGTTGAATTAAGGCAATAATAGCTGGGGCCCAGGATGCTCCAGCAGGGCTTGGCAGGAGCATCTTCCATGTGCTTCCCACATCTTCCCCCCACCTCAAGCTTTATGTTTTTAGTTTTTTAAAATTGGTTTGTTTACAAAGTTTATATACATTGTGTTTCACACAATTTTCATTCACATTGTGTTTCAAACTATCATTCTCATGCACTATGTTTTATAAAATGAATCAGCATTAGGCCTTGCCCATCATGACCCTGTCTTTTCACCCGGGTCCTTCCTATTTACTCCCTTCCACCCACCAAACTGTACAACTCTTTGGTTTTGCCCCTCCCCATCCTCAGCTCTCCCCTTCTTGAAGTTCCATACACATTTTACTAGTTATCCTTCTGTTTTCACAATGATCTTATGCAGTATTTGACCTTATGAGACTGATTTAGTTCACTCAGCACAATATTCTACAGCCTCTCCCAAGTTACACAGTATTTTTCTAAATTGTTGCTCTGAGTTCTGCATAGTATTCCATTGTATGAATGCGCCACACTCTTTCACCCTTCCCTCCCTTTTTGCTTCTCTGTCACCATGGGTGAATTCCAGGATTTAGGATCAAGACTCAAACAAAGGGCAGCAGACAATGAGGTAGGCAGGGCCTATGACCCCTTTGTGTGGAATGTGCTCAGAAAGTGGGGTTGCCCATTGCCAGGCTCTTGCATCTGCCGGAACTCTTCTTTCAAATGACATCTTCATAAAGTTCTGCATTTTGGTCCTGACCGTCATGCTGGTACAAAATCTGAAATCATCTCTGGGTAGGAGGAATGTCTCGTAGTTTTACTCCTTTCAGGGGGACAAAGAGATGAAGCTTAAGAAGGAGCAAGGAAGGAGAGGAAGAAAGATGTCTCAAATGCTCAGCATATCTAACACTGTCTTACCTTTCAAACCTCCCTGCTTTCCTTATCACACCTCCATTTTTCCATGGTGGAAATCAGGATCCTCCTTGTTTCTTCCTTCCTTTTGGAACCAGTGCCCCAGGCCTGTCGATTCTGCGTGCTCGTCAATATGCTCTAGGTGCAGCAGCGAGCCTGCTGGCACAGGCATTGGAGATGAAGTACCTGACTTCTCATCCCATTGAAAATTCACTCTTCGGTATTCTTTTTGGACAAATTCCATTAACCTCTCTGTGCCAGCGTTTACTCCCCTAGAAAACACAGTGTACAAGTACTGCCACGTGGAGGACGGAGGCGTGAGGACTGAATGATGAGCGTGATATGTCCCACAGGGCAATGCCTGACAAGTTTTAAGAGCTCTACGAGTGTTGTTGTTAAGTACCATGAAGTCCACTACTACTCACAACAACCTTATGAACAACAGATCTGAGTTGTGTGCTCTTGCACCATTCTCATCATTTCTGATAAACTCGAAGTCACTATTCCAATCACTGTGCCAATCCATCTCGTTGAGGGTCTTCCTTTCTCTTGCTGATCCTCCACATTCCCCAGCATGATGTCCTTGTCCAGTGACTGGTCCCTCCTGACAGCATTCCCAAAGTGTGTGAGACAAGTGTCACCATTTTTACCTCTGAGGAGCACCCTGATTACAAGTCCTTCAAGAGACACTTGGTTTTTCTTCTGACAATCCGCGAGATATTCAGTGCTCTTCACCAAGAACACAACTCCAAGGCATCAGTTCTTCTTTCAGCCTCATTCACTGGCCAACTTAAAGATGCATAGGAAGTAGTTGAAAATGTCGTGGCAATATCAAGCACACCTTAATCTTTTAGCTGACATGTTTGATCTTGAGCACTTTGGAGAGATTCTTGACAGCAGATTTTCCCAATGCAACATGTTTGTTGATTTTTTGACTGCTGCTATCATGGTTGTGAATCTAAGTAGAATGAAATTGTTGAGAGCTTCAACCTTTTCTCCCTCTATCATAATGTTGCCAGTGGTGAAGAGCTTTGTTTTCTTGAGGTTCAGATCCATATCGAAGGCTGGAGTCTTTGGTCTTCTGCAGTTAGTGTTTCACGTTCTCTTTCAGCAAGCAAGGTGGTGGGATCAGCTAAAGGCAGGTAGTTGAGGAAACTCATTCCAGTCCTGATGTCACATTCCCCTTCATGTTGTTCAGCTTCCTGAATCATTTGCTCTGCACACAGATTGAATAGATTGAAAGGATACAGCTCTTACGTACATCTTTTCTGATTTTATATCATATAATATTCCCTTGTTCAGTCTGGACAACAGCTTCTTGATTTATGTATAGACTTCACATGAGACTTCACTTTAAACGTTCTGGAATTCCCATTCTTCACAGTGTTAACCATAGTTTGTTATAATCCTCAATAAAATACATAGAAACATCTTTTTGGTATTAGCTGTAACAATTACATGTCCTCACCATCCCTGCTTCCATTGTCCTCATCCTGACTTCTCTTCTTTGACCTTGACTATTGCAATGATCTTGCCATAGTCTACTTTCTCACCTCAGATCTGTCTCTTCTGTCTTGACCATCTTTATCTCTGCTCCAGGGTCTTGTCTTGACTCACTACCACGTAAAGCTCTCTGCTAGTCTCTATACCATGGCCCTACTTATCTCTCAGTGTGCCCACTGCCCTCACTTTGTAGCCCTTCTTGAGGTTCCTGGGGTCCTGGGAACTATGGAGAGCCATGTTCTGTAGCCCAAGTTCATAGTGGATTCAGGACTGTTGCAGACAGATGCTAGTGTGTTGAATAAAACATAGTTAACTTAGTTGGTATCATTAAAGTCCTTGCACTTTAATCTGTGTATTTTGGGGAGCAAAAGGACTACAACAATATTTTGGATGTCAGAAAGAAAAAATTCTTGAATGATCAGAGAACGTACCAGGACTCACCGCTCATTCTTTTGAGAGGGCCCTGCATTTCTAGACCCTATATTTTTTCATGTTTTTTTCCTCTTCTCTGTGCACCCTGCTCTTGTCTACTTTTTTATGAAGCTGAGATTTTTGAATTCTCATCTTCCACAAGGAAGACCCAGGCTCAACTCCTTGCCATGCACATTCCATCATTGGAGGCTATGTGTTGCTTGATGCCAAATAGATTTCAGTTGAGTTTCCAGACTAAGATGGACTTGGAGGAAGATCTTGAAGTTTGGTTCCAGAAGTCAGCCAATGAAAATCCTAAGGACTACACTAGACTGAACTGCAACCAGTTAAATGGATGGCACAGGGCTGGGCTATAATTTGTTCAGTTGTGTGCATGGTAGCCATGAATTGGGGGAGGACAACTGACTGGTAGCTGATGTCAACTGATCAAAGCTTGGCTAAGTACCACCTCTTCTGTAAAATCTGTTCTTATTCCGAGAGAGTGTCACATAAACCTGCATGATCATCTTATCTGTGGGGCACATTCCTATGAAAATTAAGATTAATTTGAAGTTTTTAAGACTAGAGTGTTGAACCAGTTTCTTATCCTCTCTCTGGCTGTTTTCTCAACTATAGATGACAAGCAGAATGTGTTTCAAAGGATTACTGAGAGAAGAACTAGTCTGGCCTCATAGCCCTATCCAAGCGTTTACTACATCCTATCTTGATTAGGATTGGTCATGTTCTGTCTGTCTTTAATGAAATGTGATGATACATTTATAGTTTCTCTTGGGGATGTTATGAAAGGTGCACCATTGCTTCAAAGGGAAAACAAAAATTTCTAATGTTGAATAGACACCCAGCTCTGGAGAGAGTGCATGCTGGGATTCGAACCCCACATCAATCGTTTTGAGGTATGAGTCTAAGCAAGTCAAATGACTTTTCCACATCCACTTTGTGAAATAGAGATTATGCTTCCAGGATGCCTTGAGATGGCACATATCCTCAAGGTCCTTAACGCTATTCTTGGACTTCTATTTCCTTGGTTGGTGAGTTACTAGCCTGTCTAGGAACTCAACCAGAAAACCTATTAATCTGTGTAATAGTAGCAATCCATTTGAAGCTAGGTACTACACTAGGTGTTTAGATAGAATGGATCGTGATTAGCATAGATTCTGCCTTTATATGATGGGAGAAAGAGTCATACATGGACTGGGAGTCTAAGCCATGAGCCCCATTCAGTAGAGAAAAATGTCCTTCAAGGATATGTGACATCTGATCTGGGAATTACCAGGCTGAGTCATAGGAACATGAGAAAGTAAGCATTTGAGACAGCTTGACTAGGATGGGCCAGTGTGTGGTGTTGTGGGGAAGAGGAAGGCTGAAGGACGGAGAGAGACCAGGACAGAAGGACTCCGACACATCTAGCAAAAGAGCCCGGATGTAGATGATGAGAAGTCATACAAAGATCCTCTTTCTTTTACTCCTTACAACATTTTTGCTAATGTAAAGGTATATGAAAACATTTAACTTTGGAAAGTTAAAAATAAAATGACAAAGGGGGAAAAAAAGCCAAAAAAGAATAGTTGATCAGAATTTTACTGGTCTCATTGGCAGAATTATGCACTTATCTCTCACTATGACCCTTTCTGTCTTGCTCACTGCGGAGCAGGGACACACTTGGAATCAAGAAATTCTTCATCCTTCCCTTTCAGTCTGTGCCAGCCCTGCCCAAAGCCACCAACCACGACGTCCTAAACATCTCTTTCTCTTGATCTTCATTCTTTCTGCGTCTTTCTACCTTCTTTTCTTAGTTCTTTTCACAAACATCACCCTACCATATTTCCACTATCAGTTGGGTTTTACTTGTTCATTGTTCTCCTTAAAACCTCCTCCCATCAGAGGAGGGATAGAGCAGGACAAAGGACAAAAGAGAACCTAGAACTTCTCTGTTGACGGTTAGAAATTAAGAAGGAGCTAGCTGAGAGGGGGAAATGTCCAAGGAGCAGCAGATTTTGTCTCTCTCTTCACCTTTTCTCTTTCTCTCTCTGCAGTGGAGTGCCACTGGGTAACTCAACAATTATGAGGATGGACTAGTCGCAGTCCTGCTGAAGCCTACTTCTCCCTGCTCTGAGATCAGCAGTTCTTCTGTCCCGTCATGAGTTTCCATCTCCTCCCGAGTTCCCAGCAGGCGTTTCTTCTTACAGTAGGAAAAGTGAGTGTTACTGAGTGTTAAGTGGACAGACTCAAATCTTCCTCTCATAGAGACATTTTTATGGTTTTTCCTCTAGAAAGAAAAAATCAATAAATCATTAATGGCAACTTTAGAGAACATGAAATGAATGAACAAAGGCACCTTTTACTTTATTATAAAGGTTCTGCTTTACAGACCAGACAAATAGCTGAAAACGATGTGAGCCTAGGTGAGAGCTTGGCCAGCCATTAGAGGAGTCTCCCCTGCCCTGCTGAAGGGCACCCTGGCTTGATCCTCTTGGCTGGTGAGTCAGGTGCTGTCCGCCATGCCTCCTTCAAGACGACCTTGTAAGAAAGCAATCCAGCTGCCTTTCTGTGTCCATGCACATTACAGACATCTTCCAGAGAGAAGCCCATTCTAAAGACTGGAAAATCTGACTTAGCTGAGGTCAACTGTGTTACCCTGGTAGGTGAGAAATCCAGACATGGAACAATAACCAAGCTCTTGTGCTATAATAAAATCATGGTGTCTTCAGAACCCTTGAAGGAGTGCAAGCAGCAATGACATAAGAATAGCAGACCCAGCATCATAATAACTTCCCAAGCATGAACAACCTCATCTCATTTATTCCTTGCAATAAGGCAGAGATCACAGACCTCTCACGAAGAAGGTACAGAGAAATAAAGCCATGTTCTTAAGATCACCCAGAAAAGTACTTATTAAGTAGGACCTAAACCTGTATCCTCTGCCAGAGAATTCTGTACCAATGTCAGAAACCAAGCTTGGTTACTGGGACTTCAGAAATAAGATGTTATCTCTAAAGCCTATCTTTGACATCTCCCAGTTTAAACTCTAGTTCTTGAAATCTTGTTTATTTGAAAACAAAAACAAAAACAAAACAAAACAAAAAAAACAAAAACCTCCAAAGAACCAAAACTCAAAAAAACAAATATATTGGGGGAAAAACCCCTCAATATACGTCTATTCATTTTTTTGTTGGCTTTCTTTCTTTTTATTTTATATTGGTCTGCTTACAGAGCTTGTATGCATTGTGTTTCACACTATTCTTCATTCATACTGTGTTTCATACAACATTCTTCTGCATTTTATTTTATAAAATTAATCACCATTGGACCATGCCCATCATTACCCTGTCTTTTCAGGTCCCCTCCTTCAGATCCTTTCCATTTCTTTCACCCCCTCCTTCCACCCACCAAATTGAGCAACCCTGTGGTTTTGCCCCAACCCATCTTCATCCCTCTACTCCTACCCCTCTCTGACTTGTGTCATTATCCATGTTTTACTAGTTATCCTTCTATTTGCACAGTAATGGTTGTATGCAGTATTTGCCCTGATGAGACTGAGTTAGTTCACTCAACAAAATGCTCTCCTGATTCTCCTAAGTTATGTAGTATTTTGGAAATCTTTGTTCCTGGGTGTTAAATAGTATTCCATTGGGTGAATGTACAATTGTGGTTGGACATTTGGGCAGATTCTATGTTCTTGTGATAGTGAGTAATACTGCTATGAACATTGGTGTGTGACTCAGCTATTCCACTACTAGGAATATACCTCAAGCAAATTAGAACTGAGACTTACATTCATTTGAAGATATGCAAAATGACAAGTCTGACTTCTGACTGAATCTGCAGGATTACACTTCAAGGTATAGCACCCTCTGGTGGTTCTGATGGCCTAGTAGCAAGAAGATGTGCTGTAATCTCAAAGGCACAGGTTTGGGCCACCAGCTGTTCCATGGTAGAAGGATGGGCAATCTCCTCTCATGTAATTAACTGCCTCTGAAAACACGCTGGAGGGTCAGCTATGGGTTGGTTCCTATAGGGAGCACTAGTGGTCTTGTGACAAGAAGCTGTACTGCAATCCAGAAAGCATGTGGTTTGAATCCACCAATCACTCTGGGGGAGAAGGAAGGACAATCTCCTCCCATGCAATTAAGTGTCTCTGAAAACCCACTGGAGGGTCAGCTATGGATCAATTCCAACTCAGCGGTATACAACAACAACAACAACAACAATCAGTCCTCTTCTTCAAGATGATATCTATACACACAAGGAAAACCTGTCAATACCACTATCATTCAAATATATGCATCGACAACTAGAGCCAAAGAGGAGGAAATAGAAGATTTATATCAACTATTGCAGTCAGAAATTTAATGAACATGCAACAGGTTCATTAATAATAATTTGCAACTGGAATGCAAAAGTTGGGAAGAAGGAAGAGAGCTCAGTAGTTGGAAAATATGGACTTGGTGACAGAAATGAGGTTGGAGATAGAATGATAGAATTTTGTACAATCAATGATTTTTTTCATTGCAATTAACTTTTCTAAAAAACACAAACGGTGACAATACACATGGACCTCACTTGATAAACTACATAAGAATAGATTGATTACATTTGTAAAAAGAATTGCTGAAGAAACTCAATATCAGCTGTGAAAACTAGGCCAGGTGCTGACTGTGGAACAGAACATTAACTATTCATGTGAAAGTTCAGACTGAAGCTAAAAAAAAACAATGAAAACAAATCCACAAGACGCTCACCTGAATTTAAAAACCATCGCAACATGTTTGAGACCTTGAACACTACTGAACAAAGATCAGATGAATTTGGGATAGTATCAAGAATATCACCATGAAGAATGCAGTCACTAGAAAAACAGAGGAAGAAGAAAAGACCCAGACAGATGTCAGAAGAGACTCTGAATATTACAGTAGAATACGGAAAAGCTAAAGCAAAGGGAAGAAATGAGGAAGTTAAGGAACTGAACAGAAGATTTCGAAGGGCAGCTTGGGAAGAAAAGACAAAGTGTTATAATGAAATGTACAAAGACCTGGAGATGAGCTCACTCAGCATTTCTTAAGATGAAGGAACTGAAGAACGAATTCAAGTCTCCAAATGCAATGCTTAAAGATGATATGGACAAAATATTGAATGATCCAGGAAGAATAAAAATAAAAATGGAAGGAGTACACAAAATCACTGTACCAAAAAGAACACACAAGAATTTCATGAAACAAGGCAATGGTGATAAAGGAGGAAGTTCCAAGTTTCTCTGAAGGAATTGACCAAAAAAAAAGGCTCCAGGAACTGATGGAATACAAATTAAGATATTTCAACAAACAGATGCAACCCTGCATGTGCTCACAAGGTTGTGCCAAGAAATCTGGAGAACAGCTACCTGTACAGCTGACAGGAAAATATCCATATTTATTTTCCTTTCCCAAAAAGATGAGCCAACGGAGTGTGAAAACTACGGAAAAATATCATATGACAGCAAAATCTTGCTGAAGATTATCCAAAATTACTGGAATAGTATATTGACAGAGAACTGCCAGAAATAGAAGTTGGCTGTGGTGAAAGAAACATCACAGGCAATGCCAGATGGATCTTGACTGACAGCAAAGAATATCAGAAGAATGTCTATTTGTATTTTAGAGACTCAGGGAGGAGTGATAGGGAATGGCAAAGGACACACTGACAAAGAAGATTAATCAGAACTGGCTTTGACAAGCACTGTGGCATTTAGACAAGAACAAACTGGGAGGAGGGTAGAGAGAATAGTGCAACAATGAATGAATGGAAACCCCAAATCTCTGTAAATGTTTATGAAAATTAATAAAATATAATTATAGAAAAAAATAAAACATACAGACATGCAAAAAAAACCAAAAAAAATATCTCTCATTCTAAAAAAACAAACAAACAAACAAACAAACAAAACAATGAATTGTGGCTGGCACTGAGAATGGGAATCCCTAACCACTTGATGTGCTCACGTGAAACCTCTACTTAGACCAAGAAGCAGTCATCAGAGCAAGGAAACAATGCATTGTTCAAAAGCAAGAAAGGAGTGCATCAGGGATGTGGGATGTGTCCTCTTTCCATACCTTTTCAGCCTGTATGTGGAACAGATACAGATTCAGAAGGCTGGACTTTATGGGGAAGAATGTGGCATCAAGTTTGGAGAAAGACTCATTAGCAATCTGTGTTTTGTAGATGACACAATCTTGCTTGCTGAAACTGAGGAGGACCTGAAATGTTTGTTGCAGAAGGTCTTCAATATGGATTAACATCAAGCTCAGCATCAAGAAGACGGAGATTCTCACCAAAGGGTTAATCGAGATTATTAACAATCTTGTCTTGATTGGATCCACAGTTAACACTATTGGCACTAGCAGTCAGGAAATCAAAAGAAGAGCTGCATTTGGGAAAGTCTGCTGTCAGGGACCTCTCCAGAGTGGTAAAGAATAACGATGTCAGTCCAAGGTACACCTGACTAGGCCATGGTATTTGAAGTTACTTGCTATGCATCAGAGCACTAGACAATGATTAAGGATGATAGAAAAAGAATCAATAGCTTTTATTTAGGGTGCTGGAGAAGCACGCTAAACATACTGCAGACTGCCAAAAGAACAAACAGGTCTGTTACGGAAAGGGTGAAATGAGGTTACTCCTTGGAGGCAAGGATTTTGAAATTCCTTCTCAGATACTTTGGGCATGTTACCAGGAGGAAACAGGTCTTGGAGAAGGACATCCTGCTTGAAAGGGTCAGAGGTCACTGCAGGAAAGAAGGACCCAGGATGAGATGGAGAGACATAGTGACCGTGGTAGAGGGGGCAGCTGTGTCAGAGACAATTGGATTGGCTCAGAATAGGACAGAGTTCAGAGTTATTGTTCATAGGGTTGCTATGAGTTGTAGTCAACTTGACAGCACATAACAACAACCCTCTTCTCAGAGAAACACCTTTGAGATCACTGTTTTACTTTAAAATATTTAAATGAGATTACCAGGTAAAAATTTGGACCTCTTGTGACATAGTCCATAGGGAATTGTACTTCTAACCTTTCCTCTCTGGCAGTTCAAACCCACGAGCAGGGAAAGATTAGCAATCTCCTTCATGTAATTTACAATCTTAGTAAATCTTCTGGAGGGTCAGCTATGCATCAGTTCTGCCTTAATGGAATGAGAGAGAGAAAGGTAATAAATACAGTGAAAATCTTCTCTCGTTTCATTTACCAAAGGCTAAATGCCTGGCCCAGGAAGTACTCATGTCACCTCTTTCGTATGTCCTTGCAGAGAAATTAATATGTGTGTGTGTGTATGAAGATTATGTGTATATGTGAAAAGTATATGTGAATATATATTTGTATATTGAATATATATAGAAACAAATGGAAAAGGTGTCAAAGTAAAAGAAATGAACAAAAGATTTCAAAGAACAACTTAAGACAAAACAAAGTATTATAATGGAATGTGTAAAGAGCTGGAGTTAGAGAATTAAAAGGGAAGAATTTACTTGGCATTTTTCAAGTTGAAAGAACTGAAAAACAAATTCAAGCCTCAAGTTGCAATACTGAGAGTTTCTAGTGGGGAAATCAGGAAGCATCAAAAGAAGTTAAATACTGTAGAACATGGGAGAATCTAGAGAGCATTATGCTGAGTGAAATAACGCAGTAACAAATAGAAAATACTTTATAAAACTACTGTTGGGAAATAACAAGATCACAACTGAGCAAGGTATGTATAAATGTTCAAAATGGGAAGAGAAAAGGTGAAAGGGGAACAGAAAAAGGGAAAGGGGGAAAATCACAAAGATAGTAGAGGTTATAGAGAGCAGCTGGTCTCCAGGCTGCCCTCCACACCACACCACTAACAACAGTTACAAATTTTAGAAATGTGCACAGGCATAGGAGATTCCCAGCAGGATATTGGAGACCTGAGAGAGCAGCTGTGCAGAGTGTTGGGACCCCACCCTTACTGTTGTCACATAGGATAGAGAGAATGCAGCAGATAGAGGGAATGCCATTTCTGGATGTCCTACACACCAGCACCACCAAGGACAATTACAAAGTTTAGAAGAGGTGGGTGCAATCAGAAGAAATTCCCACCAAGCTATTGGAGATCTGAGGGACTGGAGACCTCACAGCTTCTCAGATAGAGATAAAACAACAGTCAGGGGAAAGTTGGTCTCAAGCCACGCTGTGGTCAAAGACAACTATAAATGTTAGAAGGGGCAGGCAGACTCAGGTGAGATTCCCACAGGACTGAAATACACTCCAAGAGAACTAGAAAACCTTTAGAGAAAGAGAGCTTTCTCACTGCACTTGACCAGAAAGGACTACTGGTATAGTCAGCCATCCTTCCCCATAAAGGAAACACTTTAAGACTGTGAATAATCAGTTACATCTTAAAGAACTGTCAACAATCTATTCAGATACAACAGAAACAGCCTAACATGTTCTAAGAAAAACTTAACATAATGTCAAGAAAACAGCAGACAGCTTCAAATATTGTGAAAAAATTAAATAAGCCTTCTCCCAAAAAAGTATAGCATATTGCACACCCAATGAATACCCTAAAGAGAGAGAGAGGCACAAGAAATACATTGATGCAAAGTCACATGAACAACTACTAAAGAAGGTATAAATGAAGAGGGGTCGGAGAAATGGGAAACTATAAATAAAATGAGACAGAGAATGAGAAAAAAAAAATTTTGTGGGCTTAAATGAATAGCTCCAGGAGAAGGTACAAATAATGGCACAAAGAATGGAAGACAAAAGTATAACTAATAGTCCAGACAATGGGAGCTAGAAGAAATATATCAATATGGAGGAATATGCACAACTATGGAAGAAATTGCAAAAGATGGAAGAAAGACTTGAAACTATACATTAAGAGGTACAAAATCTTAAAAAAAATAATCACAAGACAGAAAGAGTACAAACAACACAGTACTGAAAAGAACAGAAATGCATGAAAACACAATCCAGAATATAACGACAGAAATAACCAAAGTTTCCAACACATTGGAACAACACAAAAGCAGAACAGATGAGTCAGTAAAGAGGAAGACACGAACCTCAATGGGAACATACTAGAAGAAAACCTATAGTGGAGATGGAAGGAAAATGAAGAAAGCAGTAGAGTCATGTGGGATAATGTTAAAAGAAACAACATACGTGTGATTGGAATTTCAGAACATGAAGGACACAGGGAAAGCACTAAGAAAATTGTGGAAGAGGTGCCAGAAAAAAAACTTTCCAGGCGTTACTCAGTGAACCCCAGATTACACCCCCCAAAAATATTACCAAGATGTACCACAGTCAAATTCACCAAAATAAAAGATAAGGAAAGAATGCTAAAAGTGAAAGAAAAACAGAGTCATCTGTAAAGGAGAAACAATTAGAGTAATTTCTCATTTCTCAGCAGAAGCCAGGTGATCAAAAAGATGATGGGATGGAATATACCGAGCATTGAAAGAAAACAATTGCTAGGCAAGGATCCTGTATCCAGTAAAGCTGTTCATCAAATATGAAGGAGAAATTTGCAGAAAAATAGGTACTTCAGGAATTGCAAAAACAAGTCCAACTCTACAAGAAATTTTAAGATTCTTTCACACAGAAGTACCAAAGGAAAGTGGAAGGACCATAGTAACTAGAAACAACAGAAAAAGAAACACAACAAAATGATGTGATAGAACTTGTCCCGTCAATTATCACACTTAATGTGAATGGCTCTAAGGCCAGCAGGTATTCCCCAAATACAACAAACTGGCAATTTAATAAAAAAAAGTATTGCGATGGGAAAGTCTGTGGTTAGGGACCTCTCGAAAGTACTCAAGAGCAACGGTGTCTCTCTGGAGACTAAGGTGCGCCTGATACAGGCCATGGTTTTTTCAATCACTTGTTATGCATCAGAGAGTTGGACAATGACTAGGGAGGATAGAAGGAGAATTGACACCTTTGAGCTGTGGTGCTGGAGAAGAGTATTGAATGTACCATGGACTGCCAAGAAAACAAATACATTCATCCGAGAGAGGGTTAAACCAGGCTGCTCCTTGGAGGCAAGGATTCTGGGGCTTCGTCTGACATTCTTTGGACATGTTGTAAGGAGAGACAGGTCTTTAGAGAGGGACATCATGCTGGGCAGAGTGGAGGGACAGAGCAGGAGGGGAAGACCCTCTATGAGGTGGATTGATTCAGTGACTGGGGTAATCGGGATGGGTGTGTCAGAGGCAATGAGATTGGCACAGGATAGAGCAGGGTTTAGGGCTGTTGTACATAGGGTCGCTATGAGTCACAAACTACTCAATGGCACATAACAACAACAACAACAACCTTTAATAGCAAATCAGGCATATGAATACCGTGTTATCCGATCCTGTTAAAGCCTGCATAGATCAGGCAGGATGTGCGCCTGGGAGGGTGTTGAAGTGTTCTACTGAGACTCAGAGCTGGCTGGGGTAACATCCCATTTGTGAAAGCTACTCTATTAACTCTTTAGGGAGCTCTGGCAGTAAAGGTTTATGCTGTGCACCCTGGTCTAATCCACGGGTTGCTCTGTGGGTGAAAGATGGGCAGTCTCTTCCCATTTTACAACAATTTACAGCTTCTGAAAACCTGTTGGAAGGTAAACTATGAGTCAGTTCTGACCCAATAACAGTGAGCTTATTCATTCAAGTTAGTAACTCCTTGACATTACAGGAGTTGACTCATTTCTGTTTTCTTATCACTATATAATTCATCAAGAAAGTTACACCCACACTTATGACTTTAATTACCATGTGCATGCAAACACAAACTCACACCTCTGTTCTAGACCTTTTCTGTGTTGTATATCCCATTAATTCTATGTGAACTCGGCCTCTATAAGGATCTCTCACACACATCCCAGACTCATGGTCCAAAACCAAATTCATGACCTCCACTCCACCGGCATGGAACTCTTCGATGTCTTAATTTTCGTGAAAGCAACCACTTCCCTGACTTTGCAGCTAAGGAGCATAAGAATCTGCCTTCACTCTTCCTTGTCCACCTCTCATCCACCCAAGTGCTCAGACACTGGGCAGCTGCCTCATGTTTGTGCTCTGCATCTCAGCTTCTGTACCACACTGGAGCTGCAATGTTCTCTTCAAAAACACATTAACTTGCAGCATCTCTCCTTACTCTGCTGCCAACTTTCTAATGGCTCTCCCTTGACCTTGACATAAAGTTGCATCATTCACCTAAACTACAAAAAACGCCCATATCTGGGCTCTTGCTTCCTTCTCCAGCCCCTTCCAGCCAGGTTCCCTAACAGTCTTTTTGTTCCAGTTGCCCTGCTTTCCCTCAGCTCCTCATGCATCTTGCTCTTCTTCTCATACATGGTGCACATGCTGTCCTCTTGGTCTATTTGGCTTTTGGTAAGGTGTGGCTGATCCAGGCCATAGTCTTCGCAATTGCATGCTATGTGTCAGAGAGCTGGACAATGACTAGGGATGATAGAAAGAGAACTGAGCTGTGGTGCTGGAGAACTGTGTTGAATATGGACTGCTAGAAGAATAAACAGATTTGTCCTGAAGAGGGTGAAACTGGGCTGCTCCTTGGAGGCAAGGATTCTGAAGCTTCATCTGACATACTTTGGGCATGTTGCAAGGAGGGACCAGTCCTTGGAGAGGGATGTCATGTTTGGGAGGGTGGAGGGATGGCACAAGAGAAGAAGACCCTCAATGAGATGGATTGATTCAGTGATTGGGGTGGCGGGAGTAGGTGTGTCAGAAACAGTGAGGTTTGCACAGGATAGAGCAGGGTTTAGGGCTCTTGTACATTGGAGGCTATGAGTTGCA
Organism: Elephantulus edwardii; assembly: GCF_000299155.1. Lineage (NCBI taxonomy): Eukaryota > Metazoa > Chordata > Mammalia > Macroscelidea > Macroscelididae > Elephantulus > Elephantulus edwardii. The sequence continues at coordinate 9,654,334 of NW_006399812.1, read as the reverse complement.
AGTGACTTGAAGGCACATAACAACAATCTTGTAGAGGAACCCCTGGATGATGAAAATGGTTAACACACTTGCACCTAACCACAAGGTAAAATGTTCGAGCCTACCTAGAGGTGAACTGGGAGAAAGAACTGAGTGTTCATGACCCCAAAATTAGCCGCTGACAACCCTATGAATTCTATTCTAACACACATGGGGTTGCCATCAGCCAGCATCAACTAGAATTTTCACTGACTTCCTAGCACTTATATATTTGCAATTATGCATTTATTTGGGTGATCTTTGCTTGATGTATCTGCACCTAATACCCCCTTGTAGACCAAAAGTTCTGTGAGGGAGAAGATGATGGATCTCTTTGTTTGCCATTAGATCACAAGGCCCTAGGGCAATGCCTGGCACCATGTAGCAGGCGCTGATACTTGCTAAGAAAGAAAGAAAATGCAAGACTGACAAGTAAGATTCTCGATGGCTGTGTCTCATGTTATACCTAGCTATCTAAAGGCCTCAGGAGTCAAGTCCAGTCAAGCCAGTGGTTCTAGGTGAGTCAGAATAGCCCAGGCTGCTTTCACTTCAGAAGGAAGATTCTAGCAACAGCCTGACCCTCTGGGAACTTTCTTCTCTTAACCATCTCCGCCTCAAGCCGATTGGCAGCTCCTTCAGAATGAGAGCGTTATCAATGAAAATCATTGCTGTTTAATAACTTCTAACGGCACTACATAAATACTTGAAAAAATATGGAGAAGTGTTTACAGTAGCTGCATCTCATAAGAGAGATTTACAGGGCTATTAAAAATTATTAGACTTCTTCTGAGACAGAGTGGCTTTCACAAGCCAGGCTGCACTTCCTCTTATCCAGGCTCTGCAGGATGTTTATTTTCATGTTTTCAAAATACCGTATTTCTCTCACCATTAAATTTTACATCAACGACATTGTTTTAAAGCACCAATTTTTCCAACTCTTCTGATCGTGTAATTCAGCTCAAAATATGTTGCTTTGGAAACCCTCTGGAGACCATAAAGGTCCAGGGCATGGCTGTGGGACTGAGTTGAATAATGCACGAGGCTTCTGAGAATTGCAGGGATATAAGTCTCTTTTCTCTTTTTCTCAGGGCCATAGGCCTGCTGGTCTGCCATTGAGTATTTACTGGTGCTTTCTGGAAGAAGTGAAATATTTTAATGGTTGTGGGCGCCAGAGCCAGGTAGGTGTTAGAGGGACCAAGTCCTCAATGAACATCTGAACCTGGTTTGGCTGTTCAAAGTATAGGTCTCTGTTTCATTCTTCCCATGACATAGATGGAATACTAACTTGAGTCTTTTCTGGTGGGCTAATCATGCCCACCATTCCATTTTTCTAGCACAATCTAACATTATGAAGGGCAGATGGCACTGAGGGGCTGACTTTTGTTACAGGGACCAGTTTCAGATGGAGGACATGTGTTGAGATGCATTCTGGGAAGGAGATCTGTGAGCCGTCATACTTAATTGGGGTCAGTATCTCTCTTTTAGCTCTTATAGATACATCCACATTTTCCTACGCTGGTGTCCTGGCCTTTGGTATTTCTTCTGCCAGGAATTCCTTCTTGCTGTTTCCTCATCCCATCTGACAGAAATCCAGTACAGATGCTTTCTCCCTCCCTTTTTGGAAGTGACATCTCCCTTCTTGGCGTGTTCATGTCTCAGCCTCTGAGCAGGCCGTGTTCTTGGCCTCTGGTTCCTGAGCATTGTATGTTGAGAACCTCCCTACAGAGCCTTGCTGTCTATGAGGTGAGCTATGCTGACTCAGATATACTCAGGGACAGAGCTGGGAAGGTAAACTAGGACAGGGATTGTGACAGTAGATAGCTGGGTGAGCTGAGACACCAGGCTTATTCCAATCCTTGTTATTATGTGGGCGTGTGTGGTCTGTACGGCCACATTTTCTAATTTCACGAGTACAGAAAGAAATCTAGACGGCTAATGGGAATGCTGAAGGGGTCTGGTGGTACGGCAATTAGGTGTTTGGCCGTTGTTGTTGCTATGTGCCGTTGAGTCACCTGAGATGCATAGCTACCCTATGTACAACAGCTCTGAAACCTGCCCTGTCCTGAGCCAGTTTCACTAATTCTGGCACATCTACTCCCATTGGCCCAGTTACTGTATCAATCCATCTCATCTTGGGGTCTTCCTCTCTTGCACTGTCCCTCCACTCTTCCAAGTATGATAGCCTTCTTCAAGGACTGGTCCCTCCTGGCCATGTGCCCAAAGTATGTGAGGCACAGCTTCAAATTCCTATCCTCCAAGGAGAAACTTGGTTTCACCTTCTCCAAGACAGATTTATTGTTTTCTTAGTGGTCCATGGTACATTTGAGACTTTTCAGCACCACAACTCAAAAGTACTGATTCTTTTTCTGTCATCCTTAATCACTGTCCTGCTTTCTGATGCATAGCAAGTAATTGCAAAGACCATGGCCTGGATCATATGCACCTTAGTCTCTAGACTGGTACTGTTGCTTTTCAGTACTCTGAAGAGGTCACTGATGGCAAATTTACCTAATGCAATTCTCCTTTGCATTTCCTGACTGCTGGTGCCAAGAGTGTTGATTGTGGAGCTGAGCAAGCTGTAAATGAGTAACCCAGAAGTGACCTCGTAATCTGTTCTCACAAAGGGTTCAGCCTAGAAACCCCATTGGGGAACTTCTACTCTGTCATAGAGTTACCATGAGTTGAAAGCAGCTTGATGGTATGTAACAACAATATGTGAACACTTGTTTGGGTTTTGTTTTTTTTTTTAAGTTGCTCACATTTTAAGATGCTGCAAAACATACACCAAATGCATCTCTATTAAGTCAATTCTGACTATCAGTGACTTTGCAGGAAAGAATGGAACGGCCTGTGGGTTTTCGAAGGCTGTAGAAGCAGGCTGTCTCACCTTTCCTCACAGAGGGAATGCCAGGTTTGAACCTTTGAGCTTTTAATTAGCAGCTAAATACTTTGTTGTTGTTGTTGTTATGTGCCGTCGAGTCATTTGCGACTCATAGCGACCCTATATACAACAGCCTTAAACCCTGCTCTATCCTGCGCCAACCACACCGCCTCTGACACACCCATCCTGATTACCCCAGTCACTGAATCAATCCACTTCATAGAGGGCCTTCTCCTCCTGTGCTGTCCCTCTACTCTACCCAGCATGATGTCCCTCTCCAAAGACCTGTCTCTCCTTGCAAACATGTCCAGAATATGTCAGACGAAGCCCCAGAATCTTTGCCTCCAAGGAGTAGCCTGGTTTAACCCTCTCTTTGTTTAGACCCCATTTCCCCTTTACTCCAGCCCCTTCTAGTGTTTCCGAGTCCTTTTTCTAAGACACACATGGAAATTCAAACTACCCCCGAATACATTTGAGACAGAATTAGCAATAACGTAGCCAGGAAAGATGAACAGGTAATCAGAGATGGAAGAGATGGGAATGGGCAGGGGAGTGGGCCATGACCTCATGCCCACTGTTCTGTGCAGCACCCCTCTCGGCTTCCCCAGGGCCACCCCTTTCTGCCATAGCCTTGTCCTAGTCATTATTTATGCTATTTAGGAGAACTTCTTGCTGTGGAGAGGGAGCCAGAAAGAGAAGGTATGTTTGGGGAACACCCCCCCCCCCCGACTCCCTGAATCCTGAAAAAGGAGGTGACAACGGCCAGCCCAGCTGCAGGACGTTGGCAGCTCCTGGAAGCCTCAATGAGCTGCACCTGCCCGGGTGTCCACTCCTCTGCCCACCAGCTCCCGAATCTGGGCTGAGCTTCAGCGGTGGCATCAGCGCCCAGCACATTAATTAATTACACGCCAGATGGGGCAGATCATAATTTACACAGCCTCTTTGGGGCCCGACCTCTCAGTAGTAAATCAAGACAGGGAAAAAAATGGTTTATTCAGGGTAATCCTAGTTAAACCAGATAAATTTTCTACATGTCCCACTGGCCCTGTTTACAATGGAAGGGATGTGACTGGAATTGCTGAGAACAAGTTTAGTCCCAAAGAGACCTGCACATGGAGGGGTGCTAAGACCCCCTCCTGGAGGCACATTAAAGCTGTTTCAAGGATCTCCCCCACCCTTTGACTTTGGTCATGTTGGATCAGCCCCTCTCCGCTTGGAGAACACTTAGCAAACCCTCTAAATAGCTGAACATGGGTGAGGCTCTCATCCTCCCAAATATCAGGGTCATAACAGACTTGTGTAAATGAGGTAATGGTACAGCTGGAGCTGGGAGGAAGGAGGTGTGAGGGTGTCGGCCATAATCAGATGTTAGAAACTGAGCAATATTTCTCCAGGCGACAGAGCTCATTTTGGTTCCTAGGCTTCTAGAGAAAGCTAAATTCCAGGTCTGATGCTTGAAAATTCCAAGCCCGTCACTCGCCTGTGGAATAAATTTGAAAGGAAGACGAGAGTCCATCAGGGCAAGGTCTCTCTGTGGAGCACAAAACCTTTCCTGAGCCCCAGAGCAGCTCGGCTGTTCTTGCTCCCCTCTTGTCTGGGCCCCTCTTGTCTTTGTTTCTCACACCACACAGAGATACCCATTCAGCATCCAGTTCTACATTCAAAAGCACCTCCTCAGGGCCACCTTCCCAGACACCTGCAGGCTCTCTGCCACATCCCCGTGCTATTATTATCTGCACAACCCCAGGGCAAAACCGAAAACCCTGAATTTTTGACTTAGTCTTTGTTTTCTCCTGCTTTCTACTATGGAATTTGCTTCCCTACAGCCACAAGGACCTTAGCTAATTGGTAAGGTATCAAGACTCCGGTGCCTGGCTCAGAGTCTGACGTCTCGTTGGCCCTCAGAAGGCAGTTGTTGAATGAAAGCATGCCAGGAAGAGTCCTTTAGCCCAAGCCAAAGATGATGTTGTTGTTGTTAGTAGACATTAAGGTGGACCCAACACACAGATATGTTATTTCGATATGATAGAATGATGGCTGATATGCGTGAGCCCATTTCCACAGCCATTGTGGTTGGTGTTATTTATAATAGCAAGAAAATGGACACTTCCCAAATGTCCATCAACAAACAAATGGAATGAGGAGTTGTGCACATTCATATGGTGGAATACTATGCAGCACTCAGGAGTAATGATTTTGAAAAATACTACATAACATGGGAGAGACTAGAGAGCATTATGCTGAGTGAACTACCTCAATCTCGTAAGGACAAATGCTGCATTTGACCATCATTGTAAAAACAGAAAGATAACTATTAAGATGTGTACAAAAATCTAAAGGGATTGTGGTGTTGAGGGTAGGAAAGGGGGAAATCATAAGGTTAGAGAGTTTTATGGGCAGAAGTAGGGGGTGAATTAGGAAAGATCCAGTGGGGACCTGAAAAGACGGGGTAATGGTGGGTATAGATCGACGGTGATTAATTTTATAAAACATAGTGTAAGGGAATGATCATATGAAACACATTGTAAAAGAACATGTGAAACACTATGTATATAAATTAAACAGAACTTGTACAAATTTTGGATGCAAACCAGTATAAAATACAGATAATTAAATTTTTAAAAAAGAAAGAATGCCTTCTATTCGGTTCCTTCATGGCCTTGTGAAGGACTTTCTCTACCCAACAGGGGCTTTGCCTTCTACTTGAGAATCACCTCAGATCCCAAGTCCTTCATGTAGTTTCTCATGATCCCCTGGCCCTTTTTGAAGAATATCTGCTCCTTCCTGCCGCCCAGCACTTCTGCCTCCTCCCCTACCTTCATGGTGCAGGTGCACCTGTGCACTGAGCTCAGCTATGGTGGGTGCCTCTCTCCCCTTCATGCAGCTCAGTTCAGTCTCTCTGGCCCTGGGCCTCATGCTCAAAATAAGGTTAAGGAATTGATGTTGGAGCTCCCCGCCCTCCCTCCCTCCGGCCCCCTTTTCTGCTGACAGCATGCTGAAAGGTTAGCAGGCTTAGGCTCACTGCTCTCTTTCTAGCGGTCTCTTACCCCTTTCCCCTCATTTTTTCCTTTTCTTTTTTTATTATTAATTTCAATGAAAATTTACAGAGACTTTGGGTTTCCATTTATTCATTTTTAATTTTCTTTTACACTTTTCATTTTTCTTTTTCATTTAACTCTTTTGCATGGTCTACCTTTCACTAGTTATGCCACTGTCTTATTACCTTAGTAAACCTTTCTCATTTGTTTTTCTAAAAAAAAAAGACTGCTTCTAAGCATCTTCAGGAAGGGAAACAGAAAGCTGAGGCAATAGGGACCTTCTGAAGCTGACCAACTTCCCATTTCAGCTTCTGAGGTTTCTTTTGCGTCCTGGATCAGCCCTGGCTTGTCCTTCCGGTACTCTAACCAAATTTTCTGGCTTTAGATAGGACTTTTTCTCATGACTCTCCCATCAGTCAACATATAGCTTCGAACTTTGTAGTTTAATTGTTCACCAGAAATACCTCTAAAACAACTAGGAGGTATTATCTCAACCCAGTTAACAATAGCAAAGTTCAGCAGAGCAGCAAACAACAAATCAACAAATGCTGGTGAGGCTGTGGAGAGATGGGAACCATTTTCACTGTTGATGGGAGTGTAAAATGGTGTAACCACTATGCAAGGCAGTACGGCACTTTCTTAAAAAGCTAAAATCTCTGTAGATGTTCACTGAAATTAATAATTAAAAAAAAAAGACAGACTGCCCATAGGGTTTCCAAGGTGGTACATCTTTATGGAGCTCTTTGCCATATCTTTCTTCCATAAAGCAACTGGTGAATTAGAACTGCTGACCTTTATGTTAACAGCCAAGTTTTTGACCACTGTACCAGCAGGGCTAATGACTACTCCTTACTGGATAACAGAGATGTAGGACATTTTCATCAATTGTGAAGACCTTTACAGTTATATATCTTCTGCATATTGCTTTAGAGAAATCTCCAAAACTTTTACTTTGTAATACTTTTGCTGTTGTTCTAAAACCTTTGTAATTATGGTTGAAATGACCTCTTCAGTTAAAAAATATTTTATATGTGTATTTAAATGTTTCCAAGTGGTTGGTTTTGTGGTAGTCATCACTGTTATTTTATTTGACTTTTGAAATAAAAAATCCTCTTTTTTTTTCCAAAAAAAGCTAGAAATAGAGCTGATCCTTTTCCATTTCATAAGTATGATGATTGGGTGTTCATGCTTTTGTATGACATGTGCCTTCCTTAATCTTTGTTATAGCATTGGCACATTACCCATCTGATGTGGAAAAAAAAAGTTGGAAATAGAAATACCATTTGGCCTAGCAATTCCAATCCTAGCAATATACCCTAAAGAAACCAGAGCTGCCACCCAAACAGATATGTGCACGCCCATGATTATGGTTGTGTTATTCCCAATAGTAAAGAGATAGAAGCAACCCAAGTGCCCATCAACAAACGAATAGATAGAAAAATTATGATATAGTCACACAATGGAATACTATGCAGCACTGGAAAACAAAGAACTTGTAAAATATTACACAACATGGGTAACTCTGGAGGACATTATACCAAGTGAAATATCTCAGTCCCAAAAGGACAAATAGTGTATAACATCACTGTTAGAAAACAGGACTAATGTGGGAATTTGAGGAAAACTAAGAAAAGAAGGGGTGAATAATGATTACTGCATTGGAATAGATGAAGGAAAGAACTATTTAAAAGGAATATGTCGTCATTGCACGTACAACTACAGTCCAGAATAAGAGGACTGGGGGAAGGGAGAGAAGGAGAGGGGGTAAAATGTGCAACAATGAATGAATGAAAAACTAACTTTATTGTGATCTTTCATTAAAATAAAAATTAAGAAAACCCCAAGTAACAAACAAACAAACAAACCAGAAAGATCTCTGTGGCAAAGTGACAGCCAAGGTGTCCATGGGTCAAAGGGGATGACTGTGCCTGATCTTGAAAGGAACGCTTCTACAGAGGAATTGACCGGGGAAAGCCTTAAAGGTGAAACTCTTGGGCATACCCTCAGTGAGCATAACCTGGCAGTGGTTTTGGTGGGCTTGAAAAGAGAGTGACATGAGGAATGACCACTGCAGGCAAGCGTGACTTACCTCTATTTATCAGTGCCCTGCAGGGAACATGCTATGATGCTATATATATCACAACACACTCATTTGGAGTCCTCCATCTCCTCCTTGACCTTCTCTGTCCTTCCTACCACCTGGTCTCCAGAGCTCCAGGAAGGCTGATGAATACATATATACAAAACAGCTTCTTCTGTTCAGTAATGGTGAATCCTTCAAGAAGTATTGAACAAAAATTCACTTTGCTTACCGTGACATTCCTTAAGACTCATGCTGGGGACTGCCTTTCCCTTGTAAGCCTAGAAGCAGAACCTGATTCATGATGGTGATTGGATGAGTCATTTTCTATGGTGGTGGTGGTGGTGTCATGCGCCATTTATCAACTTGGACTCATATAGAGCTTGTGAACAACAGATCTAAACATTTCTCTATTCTGCATCAGCCTCATCAGCTTTGATACACTCCAATCCATTGTCATACTCCATGTCGTCCTTTATTTTGAAGATCTTCTCTTTCTCTGACCCTCCACCTTTCCAAGGACTGGCCCTCTTAACAACATGCTCTAAGTATGTGAGATTCACTTTCATCATCCTTGCTTCTAAGGAACACTCTGATTTCACTTTCTCCAAGGCAGATGTGTTTGTTCTCTTGGCAGCCCGTGGGATATTCAGAGCTCTTCTCCAACACCATGACTCAAAGGCATCAATTCTCTTTCCAGCTTTGTTCTGGCACTATGGCCCCCGCAAAGAAGGGTGGTGAGAAGAAGAAAGGCCGTTCTGCCATCAACGAAGTGGTGACCAGAGAGTACATCATCAACATTCACAAGCGCATCCATGGAGTGGGATTTAAGAAGCGTGCTCCTCGGGCACTAAAGGAGATCCGGAAATTTGCCATGAAGGAGATGGGCACACCAGATGTTCGCATTGACACCAGACTTAACAAGGCTGTCTGGGCCATAGGAATAAGGAATGTCCCATACCGCATCCGTGTACGGTTGTCCAGAAAACGTAATGAGGATGAAGATTCCCCAAACAAGCTGTATACACTGGTTACCTATGGACCTGTCACCACTTTAAAAAATCTACAGACCGTCAATGTGGATGAAAACTAAACAAATAAAGTTATAAAACTGTCAAAAAAAAAGGCATCAATTCTTTCTCTGTGATAGAGTCAATAAACGAAAACTCGCAAACTCATTGCTTTCGAGACAGAATAGATTCATAGCTGACTCTTCCAGCAGGTTTTCAAAATCTGTAAATCACAGAGGAGGTGTTTGCTCATCTTTCTTTTGAGAAGCAGCTGGCAGATTCCAAACACCAGATAAATGTCACCTTTCAATTAGCATCCTCCCTCCCTGCGGACTATGCCACGAGGGATCCCTGATCTACAAAGAGGAAAAACACGCTTATAGCTTAATACAACCAAAGTTAAGTCAGTGGAGAGAATTGTCAGTAACCGTGAAGGGTTTAAGTTTCTCCCCTACTTGTAAGCTAATAGAGGCTCTGATGGTGTAATCTGTAGGGAGCTGCACTGCTAATCCAGAGGCTGGTTGTCTCAGATGCTTTGAACTGCAGCAGCTCTACAAGAGAAATATGGGCAAACGCCTCTCATTGCAACGTATGCTTTTGGAAACCTGAGAGAGGCTTGTTCTAAGTAGCCACTGACTCCACAGAGGTTTTAATTTATAAGCTAACAAGTTGGCTTGGCAGTTTCATAAATCTTGGCAAAAGACATATACTCTTGGGTCAGAGATAAAGGAGTTTATTGCTTGTAGTAATTGTTCTTGTTTACCATCGAGTCAGAACTGACCCATAGCTGACCCTCCAGTGGTTTTCCCAGGCAGTTAATCACACAGCAGGAGATTGCCCATCCTTCTCCTGCAGTGCAGCTGGTGGATTTGAACTCTGTGCCTTTGGGATTGCAGCACAGCTCACTAGGCTACCAGAGCTCCCCACAGTAGTAGCAGCAGCCAGTGTGTCAGTGTTTTCTTGCACTAGTTCCTCAAGCCCTGACACCCATCAGGGGAGTCAAATGACTCTTCCACATCCAATAAGTGTGTGATAGCCAGGGAATCGTGAGCTTAAAGAACTCAAATCCTGATTTTGGCAGTTTCTGGTTTATAAATGAGATCCGTTCCTAAGTAAGCCTTTTGTTGCATTTGTAGGACAGTTGAAAGAGGTCCACATAGTTCTTATTTAGCCTTATTGTTACATCAGAGGCCAACTCGACTCCCCTTCGTGGCTCTTCTGGAGAGATAAGGTGAGGGCTGATGCTTTGAATTGATTCCCTTTTTTATCCATAAAGAAGGAAAGAGAGAGAGAAAGATAACGGAATAAGGGGAAGACTGCTTACGTTATGTTTGCAATGAAAGGTGATCCAGATCTCTGGGAGAGCTTCTGAGAGCAGAAGCTTCTTAGTGAACCAGCTGAGCCAGTCAGTCGTAAGGGGCTAGGGCTGAGAATAAGTCCAGGAAATGATGTTACACAAAGTGCTTCTCTATGTGATAAGTTGTCAGCCGTAAGGAGAGAGAGACCACTCTTCCACAGGAAGTACTCAGGCTGGGACTGAGCCTGTCAGGAAGCAAGAGGAATGCAGCCTCTGCAGCCCATTCCACTTAGAAAGCGCTCACTGAGCCCACCCCTCTCCTGGACCTGGGCTCTGGGCTCCCTGCTCTTGGGGGTTAGGCAAGTACTTCCATGTGAAACATTAGATAACACTTACCAAGGGACTCTGGCCCGAGCACATGAGAATGTGAGGGAAGCAGAGCGCTGAGTGGCATGGAAAAGGCAAGGGGAGCCTCTTTGTCGCACTCAGCTTGAAGCTGGGGTGAACGTTCTCATCTATTGTAAGCAGTGGAGCTGCCCAACAGAGCTAAATGTTGTGTCAAACTGCTTTGTGATAATCTTTCCTAAAAACAGCCAGGGTCTCTCAAGTTCTGCCAAATGGGCTCTGAAGTGGGATCACAGAGTCAGTCGGCTTCCTTGGACTGAGGTGAGGGAATGCAGCCTGTAATTGCCTTTCTTGTGGGCAAGGACCAAGTTCCTGAGACTTGGCCTTTTGGAGTGGGGTTCTTCTCTCAGTTGTGAGGTGGGGGCACAAGGAGAGAAAATTGTGAGTACGGGACTGGGCTGGTGGTGGTGCCCACTGAGGACTTGGGTGTGGCCTGCCACTGGGCACCAGCTACAGCTGCATAGCCAGACAGAAGCCTGTGTGACCTTGGCAATCTTGTCAGCTCAAGGAGTTTCTAAGTTTTATGTGTAAAAAAAATCCCCTCAAATAAAAACTCATTGCCATGGAGTTGTAACTGACTCATAGTTGACCTTCTGTAAACCCTTTTCAGAGGCTGTAAATAAACAGGAGGCAGTTTTCCATCTTTATTCCATGTAACTGATAGATACCTGCCTTTTAGTTACCAGAGTAGCTCCCTATAGACTAGGCTAAAACGTTTAATTGCCTGAGGTCAATGACCCTTCGCAATTATATTGTCCTAAAAGGAATAAAGCCAAGGCCTTTGAGTGGACTTAAACTCTAGGCAAAGCTCAGGGATGCCCGCTCTTGGGGGGAAAAGAGCAATAATACACATCAAATATACCTCAAAAGTATGACCCCAAAAACTTCACTTGCCCATCTGGACCAGCACCTGCAAGCAGCAAAAAGCCACACACCCAGACAACAAACAACAAAGGAAATAAATGGCACTGTTGTCATCAAGCCAATTCCAACCCAGGGTGACCTGTGTAGCTGAGTAGAACTTACTTCAAGGTGTTTTCTTCTAAGGTATCACAGGGGGCATTCGATCCTATAACCTTTCCAATACTAGTAGAGCACTTAACAGCTTTTGTCACCCAGCCTACTAGCTTGTCCTACACTGCCCTTTGTAGGTGGACAAACTAAGGTCTTGGCATTTTTTCTGCTGCTGTTGTTGTTACATGTCATCGAGTCAACTGCAGTTCACAGCAACCCTATCAATAGTAGATCTGAATGCTGCTCTTGGCCATCCTTAATATTGATGACACACTTGAGCCCATTGTGACAACTGTGCAAATCCATCTTGTTGTGGGTCTTCCTCCCTTATTCTCACTCTGCACCCTTCCAAGCATAATGTCCTTTTCTAAATAATGGCCCCTCCTAGCAACATGCCCAAACTATATAAGTGAAGTTTCACTATCCTTGCCTCTAAGGAGCATCTTGGTTTCAATTCCTCCAGGACAGACCTGTTTGTTCCCTGGGATAGACCTTACTCTTCTCCAAGGAGTATCTGGTTTCACTTTTTCCAGGACAGACCTGTTTGTTCCCTCGGATAGTCTTTCGTCTTCTCCAACATCACAACTCAAAACCATTAGTTCTTCTGTTCTAATATTCTTAGACATTGTCCAACTTTCAGATGTAAAATAATTCAACTCACAGCTGAACTTTTTCCAAACCACCTACTCAGGAGCAGAGCTAGACCTCAGCTGTACTAGAAGAAGGAGGAAACCTTTTCCCCTTTCCAAATCTTTTCAAAGATAAGGGGAGTGGATATCAGCCCTGTGCCTGTGATCAATGCTTCTCAAAATTCATGTTAAAACGTTGGGACAGTTACTGTCGGCCATACACAGGACTGAGCAGTGGTGATACAGTGGGAAATGGCATGGACATTGTTCTCATAATTTCTCTAGAAATTACAGGGGATTCAGTTTCTAGGTGCCATGATTACCAAGGTTTGGGAGACTAATTTCCCAAATACCCTGTGACCAAGGACTAAACTTTATAGAATGCCTAAACAGCATGCATTTAAGGGGTGCCTCCCCCAGACCAAGAGGGCTGCGGCTGGACAGTGAGTAAGAGAAAGGGGTCGTGGTACTAGGGATATTGTAGCTGATGTTAGATGGATCTTGGCTGAAAGCAGGGAATACCAGAGGAATGTCTATCTGTGTTTCATTGACTATGCAAAGGCACTTGACTGTGTAGATCATAACAAACTATAGCTGACTCTGAGAAGAATGGGAATCCCAGAACACTTGATCGTTCTAATGCGAAACTTATACTTGGACCAGGAGGCAGTCATCAGAACAGAGCAAGGGAACACTGCATGGTTCAAAATTGGGAAGGGTGTACGCCAGGGATGCATCCTATCTCCATACCTTTTCAACCTATATGCAGAACAGATTATCTGGGAGGCTGGGCTCTATGAGGAGAAATGCGAGGTCAAGATTGGTGGATGATTTATCAACAATCTGCGTTATGCAGACGACACAACCCTGCTTGCTGAAACTGAAGAGGACCTGAAGCACCTGCTGCAGAGGGTCAAGGACTGCAGCCTACAATATGGATTGAGGCTCAATGTCAAGAAGACAAAGATTCTCACCACTGGACCAATTGGCAGCATCAGGATGGATGGTGAAGAGATTGAGATTGTACACAGCTTTAGCTTGCTTGGCTCCACAGTCAACAGTCTTGGCACCAGCAGCCAGGAAATTAAAAGGCGCATTGCCATGGGAAAGTCTGCTGTTAGGGACCTCTCCAAAGTATTGAAGAGCAATGGTGTCTCTCTGGAGACTAAGGTGCATCTGATATAGGCCATGGTCTTCGCAATCACTTGTTACACATCAGAGAGTTGGACAATGACCAAGGAGGATAGAAGGAGAATTGATGCCTTTGAGCTGTGGTGCTGGAGAAGAGTATTGAGAATACCATGGACTGCTAGGAAAACAAACAGATTCGTCCTGGAAAGGGTTAAACCGGGTGGCTCCTTGGAGGCAAGGATTCTGAGGCTCCGTCTAACATACTTTGGACATGTTGTGAGGAGAGACCGGTCCTTGGAGAGGGACATCATGCTTGGGAGGGTGGAGGGACAGCGCAGGAGAGGAAGGCCCTCTATGAGGTGGATTGATTCAGTGACTGGGATAATTGGGATGGGAGTGTCAGAGACAGTGCGATTGGCACAGGACAGAGCGGAGTTTAGGGCTGTTGTACATAGGTTCGCTATGAGTCGCAAGTGACTCGACGGCACATAACAACAACAACAAAGATCATGTTTGGGTGCTTGCTTCAGCAGCACGTATGCTAAAATTGGCATGATACAATGAATATTAGCATGGTCCCTGTGCAAAGATGACACACAAATTCGTGAAGTGCTCCATATTTTTGTTCATAGCAGCATTATTCACCATCACAAGAACATAGAAACAGCCCAGATGTCCAACCGCAAACGAATGGATTGAGAAGGTGTGGTACATTCACACAATGGAATACTATGCAGCACGCAGGAGCAATGATTTTGTAAATTATAAACTTGGAAGGGACTGAAGAGCATTATGCTGAGTGAACTAATTCAGTCCCACAGGGACAAATACTGTATGCAACCATTATTGTAGAATGAGTGTAGGAGCCAGGAGGGGAAGCAGAGGGATGAGTATGTGCAGGGGGAGAGGGGATTAATCATGGGGTTGTACAATTTGATAGGTGAGAGGGTGAGGGAAATTGAAAGAATCTGTTCTCGAAAACAGTGTATTCAAATTTTGAAAACAAACTAACAAAATAAAAGGAATCCACTGGAGGGTAAAAAAAAAGGGGGGGGGGAAAGTATTTTAAATATGGAAGAAAAAAAACGAGGTCAGGCTTGGAAAGTGAGGAGCCACTCTCCAGGTTACTGTGCTTTGATGATCCCTGTTCATCTTTGTTTTTTCCTGCTTCTCACCAGGCACGTTGTCCTCATCAAGGGAGCACCTCTCTCCTCGTCAAAGCAGGAGGGGGTGCTCAGAAAGATATTCAGTTTTATAGTGCAGGGAAACAAATGCTATTTCTTTATTAGCCTAATTAGGGCAAGAGACCAAATGCATCTCGGATGTGTTTGAACCATTTACTGCTGCCGATATTGTCTTCCAAAACATCTTAAATTACGCCATGCAGCAGCGTTCACCTCCCTCCAGTTACTGCCATGATGGGCTTGTGGGGGAGGCTGAGGGAGCTGCTGTAGCGCGATCCTATGCACTTTACCCATTAGTCTGTAATAAGAATTATACCGTTTTCCATAAAGACGCCATTTCAGATCCCACCGTGGCTCCAACAGGTGTGAAATTCTTCATCAGCATATGCATGAGGGGGCAAAATCACACCTCCAATATTTAAGATAAAACTCTTTAATAATAGTGGGAAAGCAAAGCAGGTGTTAAATTACTGCAGAATGTGTGTGCTGTCACCTGGGAGCAAATGTGGCTGCTCCTGATTGATTGTGACATTCCTGGCACTGCAGACTGGGGGGCCGGTCCTGTTAAGTCCAGCTAGACGGGTGCTGGGATTGTTGTGATGTGAGGCAGCAGAGAGGCCCAGAGGGCTCACTCCTCTGAGGCCCAGGCGGCAGCTCTCACCTCTGGCCTCTGCTTGCAAACCTGGTGATAAGGAGGGGAGGACAAAGCAATTCACCAAGGTCAAGGGTAGTTTTCATTTGTTGTGTTTTGAATACTGTTCATGCTCCCCCTTTTTGGAAAAAGTATCCTCGCTGTCCTTTGAGAAATCGCCTCTTCCCACTGCATGCAGGCGCGTTAGGGTTTTCCAATCAGAACACCCTGCCACTTTCACTGCACTAGATGAAGAATGCACGTGTGGCGGAAGTCAGCCTGTTGCTGTTCTCGCTGGGGACATTGTCATCAGGGCGGTGTGTGACAGGGTAGTGGTGGTGGGGGGGGGCTTAGGCTGGTAAGCTTGGGAACTAGCTCTGGCTGCCACATCCCTGGAGTGAGTGATCTCGTCCATTTCTTGGCCTTCTTGGCCAGATGTTCCTTTGCTTTGGTCAGTTCTTTAACAGCTTTCTATGAATTTACACTTTTGTTCACTTTAACCAGAGCGGGTTTCTGTTGCTGGCAATTAAGAGCTTTGACTGATGTAAAAAGAACAGAAACAATAGATGCAGCTGTTGTTTTTTCAGTGCTAAGAACTTCACAGATATTACTTCAGCTAATGCCCATGGCAAGGGAGCTCTGGTGGCCTAGGGGCAAGGAGCTGTGCTGCAATCCTGTGTGCTGCAATCCTGGAGGCACGCAGTTCAAGGTCAACAGCTGCTCCAAGGGAGAAGGATGGGCAATCTCCTCCTGTGTGATTAACTGCCTCTGAAAACCAAACTGAGGGTCAGATATGGGTCAGTTCCGACTAGATGGAACACAACACAACAACAACAATGCTCCTGGCAAGCGGAGCTCTGGAGGCCTACTGGGTAAAGACTTGTGGTGCCAATCCAAAGGCAGGTGGGAGAAAGATGGGCAATCTCTTTGCATTCAATTTATAACCTCTGAAAATTTACTGGAGGGTCAGTTATGAGTCAGTTTTGACTTGAAGGTACAAGTCAACATAGCAATAACAGTAACAAGGATTAGATAATGACACACTAAAGTAATTATTATTGTTATTGCTCTTATTATTGTTATTGTTATGCCTTAGCCCCAGATAAGATGGATTGACACAGTAAGTGGGGTAATGAAGGTAGGTGTGTCAGAGACAGTGAGATTGGCTCAGGATAGGACAGAGTTCACAGCTATTGTGCTTAAGTATCTATGAATTACAGGCAACTAGATGGAACATAACAACAGCACAACCACCATGGGTTATTCAGAATCAGCAGCAACCAGGCCAAAAGATATTTTAAAGACCCTATTTGTGGTCGCAGGGATACTCCTTATCTGAGGTCTTTAACTTGTACTATATAATCTTATATAGTACAAGCTGCATATAACTTTATATATAAAATTCACTGTATAATTCAAGGCCCTAGATTTAAAAAAAAACCAAGTCCCACCTGATTTCAAAAGCCTTTCAAAAGGAGTATTTATTTGACTTTCCTCTGAATCAGTTGTTCATGGGCATCAAGAAATCTCCTCTGTGTGTGTAGGGTATGAATTCTCAGTGAGGGTGATGGGTGAACTGGCCTCAGAGAACAAAAGACTATCTTTGGAAATTGGCACTTACAATCCTCAGGATAGAGCAAAGCAGGAAGGTGGATTGCCTCTGAACGCATGACCTGCTTGTAACATAGTGATGTGTCCAGTGATGAGCTGAGACCCTATGACATGTGCTTCAGGGACAGCTTTAAGCCTTTGTGGGTGAAACCACCCAGTTATCTGAGGCTACTGTAATTTGGCCTAGTTCAGAGATTGCAAGCTTAAATGCCAGCAAAAGCCGAGGTTAGAGCATCCAGAGTGATTTGGCCCAGACGTAACAGAAGAGGGAGTGTCAAGTTCTATGGCAGTGAAGAATGACATTCCATCTTAAGGGGCTGCCTAAGCCTACTGATAGAATCCCAGGACCTAGGACAGTAAGGGGCATGAGGGATTAGGAGGCTAGGGTTCCTATCAATAAAATGAGGGGACAATTTTATTCACCAGGTTTTTCTGGAAGTATTTGGAAGGAAGCTTTGATCTATACTTGGGAGAAGAACTGTCCCACCTTCCTTTGACCTTCTAACTATTGGCATTGGTAGCTAACCATTAAAAAGGGAACATTTTATGTGCAAGCTTAAATATCTGACTTCTCTAACAGTCTGACTTTCTCCTTCTTTTATGTGTTACATAATGTTAGCTTCATTTGTTAACAGGAAGGTAAGTGTAGGCTCTGGGAGGTTGGAATCCAGGCAAGTGACTAGGGCACTATCAGAGATGATGAGACCGTAAATATATTATGGGCCTGGCCTTCACCAAGCACTTCGTATTTATATGTGAGCTGGCCTTGGCTTTGGTAAGAGATACTTGGGAATAGTGTCAGGTACCTTACCAACTGAGGTCTAAGCAGACTCTCCGGGCTCCTTAGCTGAGCCTGGAGATGACTCTGTCATGGACAAGGCACATTTCTCCCCTGAAGGCCAAGTCTGCCAGACCACACTGTTTGTTGTCTCAGAGCTGGCTTCTCACCCTAAAACATGGCATTCCATTGCTATTCCAGATGCAGCAATGGTGTGTCATCATCCTTGTCCAAAAGAGCCAAATAGTCCCGATTAATCTGGGCAGCCTGCATTAAACAAGAGATTCAGATCTAATAGTTTGTCTATGTAAATTGTGTTAGAAGCCATTTCATTTGAATAACGTCTGCACTCACATTTACATTCTCGGCTCTCTGTGGAAGCAGTCATTAGGCCTTTCGAGGCAGATTGCATTTCCTTACTTTCCTTGGCACTGTCTCCTTCTTCCACTTACACCCCAGGGCTGAGCCATCTGAGACCCAAGGTGGCGAGCGGGGTTTTCATGGCGATGGCATGTTGAACTGTCAATGTGCTCCTTCCTGCACGGG
This sequence comes from Elephantulus edwardii, assembly GCF_000299155.1. Taxonomy (NCBI): domain Eukaryota; kingdom Metazoa; phylum Chordata; class Mammalia; order Macroscelidea; family Macroscelididae; genus Elephantulus; species Elephantulus edwardii. The sequence goes on along the minus strand of NW_006399812.1, from coordinate 9,636,081 downwards.
ATTGCTCAGTGGCAGAGGGCAAGCGGCGAGCTTCCAGGACTCTGACCTTTGAAACTTGTTCCAGTGATTAAAAATTAAGTTGGGGGAATGCATCTATTCCTTCGTATCCCCCCCCCCCCATTTGGGTGTTTAGGACGCACTACAATGCTTCTCAAAGTTGCTGGTGAGTCAACCCCAATTCATGGCAACCTTACATACAACAGAATTACACATTGTCCAGTCTTGACAGGATGTTCAAGTTCATTGCCGTGGCCACTCTGCAGTCCATCCCACTGAGGGTCTTCCTTGTCCTATTGAGTCCTCTTGTTCACCTAACATAATGTCCTTGTGTCCAAACCCAATGAGTCTGGCAATATTTGTGTTGTAATCATTAAGGTCTTTACTGGCTCAGAAGTAAATCACCAGACCTTTCTTCCTACTCTGAGTCTGAATGTGAAATCTATGCCAGACCTGGTCCACAATGGCTGACCTTACAGGCATTTGGAATATTAATGGTAAACTTCAAGTATGATAACCTGACAGCTGACAGCTGACAAGTGGTTTCCAAAGCCAGACAGACATGAATCAAGAAAGCAGGGCAGACAGAGGTCACATTGTGCCTAAAAAGAGGAAGCAGGAATTGAGTGGATTGGAATGGCCAGACCCTCTGAATTTTTTTCAAGCCAACTGGCATTTTGATTTTCTGTGAAAACTCCAAGTTTTTAAAACATTGGTGGAAACTCAATTTTCAAGTACACTCTGGTGGTGCTGCAAGCTGTGTTTAACCATGGGCATCTCTGTGTGTCTCAGGCCAGCCAATGAAGCCCAGTGGCTGTCCTCTATGCCACCTGCCTCATCAGCACAACCAGCTCATGATTTGGTCCAAGACGATAAGCTTTATACATACCTTAAAGGCAAACGAGAATTTCATTGTCTTTCTATCCGACACGATCCACTCCAACACCAGAACATTTTAATGGGAATGATGACATTAAGCAGAGCTGTTAGTTAGAGTGGAATCTTTAGCTTGGAAGTTCAGGGGAAATCAGTCGAGATTGCTCCAGTACATTGTCCTGAGAGGGGTTCTTTCCAGAAGCTCTTGAGGCTCCTGTAGGGAGAAGGGGTGGCAGTTTGTTAGCATGCACTTTAGACAGCTATGCATGCGTGTGCCCCACTGTCAGGGCATTTTATAGCTTTCTAAATGCTAAGACTTGCCTACACTTTTATGTGGGCAATGGGCAGACCATAATTTCGAGTTCTTAAAGTAGAGTTGCAAATGATAAGGGCTGTAAACTAAGAGAAGAAGCCGACACACATCTACCCTTAATGGCTAAGACCTAATGCTGCGGAATAGTTTATGCAGAGTGCTGAGAGGAAATTGGCAGTGTAATGGCAGGGCAGCAGCCTCTCTCTGGAATTTCAGTGGGAGCCCACGTACCCACGCTAAAGGCAGGAAAGGAGGTATTAATGTGACCATTCTCAGCTCTGGTTTGAGATGTCTCCAGTGACCCAAATGGAAGGTTTAAAGAACGGGTTTCTCTAATTACAACAGCAATATCAAGTCAGTATAGAGAAAATTGCAGGAGAAGGCAAAATTGGGGAAATCTAAATTGTCTTTAAATTCACTGTCCACAAATTATCACTGTTAACACTGCAAACTTCTAGCATGTTCTATGTGTGTGCACACATGCACCTGATGAGACATGCACATAAAGGATAATCGACTGTACATTTTTTACTTACTTTTTTAATATTATTTTTTAAATTATTATTAATTTTAATGAAAATTTGCAGAGATTTTGGATTTCGATTCATTTATTGTTGTGCTTTTCTCCCTGCCCACCTCTCCCGTCCAGTTAGTTCTTCTCCTTGAAAAGTAAAAGAAAAATTCCTTCATTGTTATACAATGTCTCCCTCCAAGTCCACTCCACTATAGCCTTCATTCTGGACTCCTGTCATGACAGTAATACCTAATCATATATCCCTTTTAAACAGTTCTCTCTTATCTGTTTCAATGCAGTATACATAATTTATCCCATCTCTCTCAGTCACCCCCCTAACCCCAATGTCAGTCCCATTTTACAACAATGGCACTATGCAGTATTTGTCCTTTTGTGTCTGAGATATTTCACTCAGCATAATGCCCTCCAGGGTCTGCTGTACATTTTTATATCTGGCTTCTTCCTCTCAGCAATTTCATGTGGATATTTGTGTATTTCAAATGCTCCACCATATGCTTTTCCATGGTGATATACAATTTCATCCTTGGACATGAAATTACACTTTGTCCCTCTTGTTGGACATTGTGGTTACTTCCTTTTTTCCCCATGATCATAAACAACTCTGCCAAGGTTCTCCTTAAGTACACTTCTCTGGCATTTCTAAGTGTTTCCTTGTAATCATTATCTGGAAGTGGAATTGCTGGTACAAAAGTTTTGTGGCTCTATTTTCACTGGTCACCACTCTGCACACTTTTCCCAGTCAACCTTCTCGTTCATGGCCTCAGTTGCCACCTCCATGCCAACACAGTCAGTGTCTCTGTAGCTAAACCTATAGCTACAGAGTCTGCAGAACCAACCTTCTCCATTAGACTTCTCTATCATGATGTTGGAGAAGGGGATTGAATATCTCAGAAACTGCTAAAAGAACAAACAAGTGCAAACGGGGTGTTCTTTTGAGACGAGGATGATGAAACCTCATCTCACGTACCGTGAGCATGCTGTCAGGAGGGGCCAGCCCTTGGAGAAAGGCATCATATTGGTCAGTGAAAGAGAGGATGAAGCTCAATGAGATAGGTCAGTGCAGTGACCGCAGCAATGGGCTTGAACTTGGTGTAGATTATGAGGACCACACAGGATGGTGCACAGTGAACTCGATGCCACCTTGAGGTACCGTGTGCTGCTTCAGAGTGGACCTGCTGATGACAGCTTAAAGCCCACCTTTCTCTTGGATAAGTTTTCTTTGTGGAGCGAGCATGGCATTACCACTAACGGTGATCAAGGTAGAAATCTAGGCACCACGCTGCACTCCCCTTGTACCCTCACTTCCGCATCAACACATCCGTCTGATCTACAAATTATTTTCCTCACATGTCTGTGACTCTGTCCATATGCTTTCCCTTTGTCTGATCCCATCTGACCTCAGGCCACTAACTGTGCCAATGAGTTTCTGCCCCAGCATAGTGAGAGCCATGCCAGGTTGCCCTGCCTCCAGACTCGAGCAGCTGATGGACGTGTCCCTATGAAGAAGGCTGGTTGTGAGCAAAGGCCTAGTAGTTGCTTCAGGCATCTGCTGCTGGCCTGCCCACCTGCCATTTCTCCTGTCACCACTGCCTATCCAGCCCCATTCAGCCAACAGGCAAGCACTCAGCTGCGTGTCTACTCCATTCCTTGCTTAGTAAATGTGTTTCTTCAAGAGGTTCTTGAGCTTTGAATTCTCACATTAGGGACAAAATATCGAAATCAACATGAGGAGAGCACAGATTCTCCCTGACAGGGAGTTCAGGCCATGTTAACTGGAAATGTGGCTCAGAGTGAATCCCTACTCCCCTTGAAGTTGAGGCTGGCTAGTTCTCCCCCCAACTTTTTTTTTTTAGACAGCATCAGGTCCAAGGGTATTTGACATTATGGCAGCCGGGTATCCAGAGTGGTAATGAGGCCAGACTGAGGTCCTGTGTCTGAGGCCTGCAGCCCAATCTTCTCCTAGGGGCTCCTCCCAGACCGACACTAGATTCCATCCCCTCCACATCCCGAGGACTGGCTCAAGTCTCAGACAAAACAAATGACAGCAGGAAAGGAGAAGACATTCTGGCTCATGTCATGATGTGGACCGGACCAGAGTGAGGGCAACATCAGGATTCTGAGCCTCTAGATGTGCGTACCCGAGGAAGGTGTTCATGTATGGACGCCTGGCTGTGAGCAGAGATGGTAGTGCCCTCAGGTGTACGATACCAGTCTGTCCACCTGCCATCTTCCTGATAGTGAATAAGGATGGCAGAATTATTGATGACTTACTGATGCCTTAGAGGTGTGGTGTTGGAGAAGAGTACAGAATAGGTCACGAACTGCTGAAAGAACAAACAGACATGTCTTGGGGAGGGTGCAGCTAGACTGCTCCTTGGAGGCAAAGATGATAAAGCTTCATCTCATATACTTTGGATATGTTGCTAGGAGAGGCTATTACTTGAGAAAGACATCAGGCTTGGAAAGGTGGAGGTGTGACGAAGAAAAGAAAATTCCCAAGCAGGTGGACTGACACAGTCTTTGGGAGTTGTTGAGAGTGTCTGAGGGCATCTTAGATGTCGCTTGTCTCTAGGAGCTGAGTGACGTTCTCTTGGGATTCAGATGAGCAGCATCTGCCCCTGGAGTCTGATGATCCTTCTTGGGTAACGTAGTCCTGGCGTGTCAAACTTAAGTCTTTCACTTGCCTATTCCTCCAGATAATTGATGATCTCTGAGGGCAGGACTGTGCCACTTTTTCTCCCCTTGACTGGCACACTTGGTGGATGAATCAGAGGGGAGCTGAGATCAGAGCAAAGCCATGGCCAACAGCTTCTGGTGCACCCACTTTGGCAAGAGCAGGACGTGATGGTACAGAAGACAGGCGAGGCCAGGCTGCACTCTGAGTCGGGCTCATTGCTTGTTTAAAGGCTTCTGAAAACCCAACTCCTCCAGGAAAGCTGACTAACTCAGACTTCTCAGCCTGCCCGAAACACTCACTCAGAACTTCCTGACACTGACAAGGAAAATTAACATACACTCTCTCTCTCTCTCTCTCTCACACCCTCTGATACAAAGGCAGCTGCTCTGTCGTTGTCATTAGGTGCACTCGTTGAGTAAGAGCTTTACTGACCCTATAAACAACAAATCTGAAATCTGTCCTATCAGGTGCAATCCTCACACTTCCTGACACACTAGAGCCCATTGTAGCAGTCACTGTGTCAATTCACCTGATTGAGGGTCTTCCTCTCCTTTGCTAACCCACTCCACCTTTCCAAGCATGATGTCTTTCTACAAGGAATAGCCTCTCCAGCAACATGCCTTAAGTATGTGAGACGAAGCTTTATCATCGTTACCTCCAAGGAGCATGCTGGCTGCACTTTCTCCAAGACATATTTGTTCTTTGGGTAATCCATGGAATGTTAGGTATTCTTCTGCAACACCACAGCACAAAGGCTTCAGTTCTTCTATCATCTTTATTCATTGTCCAGCTCTCAGATGCATATTAAGTGTATGGAAAGACCATGGCCTGAATCAGATGCACCTTAGTCCTCAAAATGACATCATTACTCCTCAATAATTTTTAAGGGTACCTGACTGCACAATTTTCCAGTATGATACATCTCCTGATTTCCTGACTGCTGATACCAAGGGTGTTGATTGTGGGTCCAAGTAAGATGAAGTTGTTGACAGTTTCAATTTTCTCTCTATCTATCATGATGTTACCTATGATCTAATGGTAAAAATCTTTGTTTTCTTGAGGTTGAGATGCAATCCATATTGAAAGCTGTATTCTTTGATCTTCAACAACAAGTGCTTTAAGTCGCTCCTTACTTTCAGCAAGTAAGGTTATGTCATCTGCATAAGGTTACTGGTGAGTCTTCCTCTGATCTCTATGCCACACTCTTCTTAATAATAATTGCTTCTCAAATAATTCTCTCAGCATACAGATTGTAGAGGCATGGAGAGAGAGATACAACCCTGATGCACTCTTTTCTTAATTTTAAACCATGCAGTGTTCCCTTGTTCTTTTCGTGTAACAGCCTCTTGATCTAAGTATAGGTTTCAATGAGCACAATTAAGTGCTCTGGGATTCCCATTCTGCTTAATGTTAGTTAGCCAGTCAAATGGCTTTGTGTAACCAAAAAGCATAAGTAACATTCTTCTGGTATTCTTTAGTTTCAACCACAATCCATCTGACAGCAGTGATAATATTCTTGGGCCATGGGCTCTTCTAAATCCTAGACAAATGCCATGTTTGTCTTGGTCGGGACTCCAATTTTCAGGGAAACTAAGAAATCCAGACTTTTAGGGGTGCTGTTGTGATTATATACCATATATACCAGAGTCAAACTCATGGCTGAACGTCCAGTGTGTTTTCAGATGCAGTTAATTGTGTAGGAAGAGTTTGCTCACCTTTCTCCTGTGGAGCAGCCGGTGGATTCAAACTGTCTGCCTTTGGGTTGGCAGCATAACTATTTAGTGAAAGCACCAGAGCGGTCTCTTTTAAAAATGGGAAAAAAGATGTTCGGGTCAAACCAAAGTCATGCAGAGGACACTGGCTTTGCCTGGAGGGCACCAATGCACGTTCCTGAGTGCTGTGAGTTCATACAGTGGCTGAAGTTTACCCTGGGGCTTTTGAGGCTGCACCATATGGCCATTTACCCCCCCCGCCCCCCCCCCCCCACCCCGTGCCTGCCCAGGCATGTGCAAACCAAGGGCTGTCCACATTAGGTCCTCAGCAGCTGACGACTGGCTGGACATGCTCCTGGGCAGGACTCTGGGACCTTGCCTTCTCTCTGCCAGGAAAATGGCCACTACTTTGAGCTTTTGAAGCTAACACATGAGGGGTGGGTCCTGCAGGGAAGCATGGTGGTCCTCAGCCCATCCTGGGGAAAATATGGAGACTAGTCAGCTTTTAGCAAAGTGAATGGAGCTGCAGGAAGTCGACTTCCAAATCATTTAAGGCACCGCAGGGCAACAGCACTGATGGGTTTATTTGTGTTTGGTATTCACAGGCAAATCAAAATGTGTTTGGACAATTTATGGTCCAAAATGAGTTAAAAATAGTGCTAGGGGACAAAGCGAGCACAGACAGTCCATTAGCAGCTGATCCACATTAATGGCCTCTAGTGAGCTTGGCTGCTGACAGCAGGCATGGAGGTTGGGAGCTTCCAGATGCCACCGCCACACAGCCCCTCCTGGCTGTGGGACCAAGCCTCAGGAACTTGTCAGGGGCATTCACAGCCCTGCCTTTCACAAACTAAGCAGCTCTCATGCTCGGCCTGAGCTGTGGTTCTTAGCTGTGTTTAGTTGACCCTTGACACGTGGTGGCCTCAAGCACAAAGGAGGAAAAAAGACCCAACACACACAACCCAAACAGGTCCAGATTTTCTTACCAGATCCTGAGCCATGTCTCTAATCAGTAGTAGATCGGACTGCTGTGACTCATAGAGTTTCATAGGCTGACTTTCAAAAGGAGCAATGATTTTGAAAAATACTATATATACAAACACGGGAGAGGCTAGGGAGCATTTTGCTGAGTGAATTTACTCAGTCTCATAAGGACAAATAACAGAAGACTATTATTATAAAAATTGAAGGATAACTAGCAAGATATATAGAAATGACCAAAGAGGGAAGGAAGGGTGCAGAGCAGCTGGGGGTGGAAGAGATGGGGGAAGTCAGGAGGTCACAGAATTTGGTGGGCAGAGGAGGGGGAAAGGGAATTAGGAAAGATGCAGTGCGGACCTGAAAAGATGGGGTAGTAATAGGCATAGATCAATGAGGATTAATTTTATAAAACACAGTGTATGGGGATGATTGTATGAAACACAATGTGAATGAAGGAAGGTTTGGAATTCAATGTAATGAAAAAACCCTTTTAATGCAAAAGAGTAACAATAAAAGTTTAAAAAGTAGAAATGGACAGGGGGAAAAAAGTACAATGTTGATTATTTTTCCCTTCCTAATCTATGATCTATGTCTGAAAACTCCTCTGAAATCTGTTTTTCATCGCAGCAACACCAAAGTGTCCGCTGAATGATCTGAGTTCCCATCAGGTGCATTGACCAGTAACCTAAGCAGGGTCTCCCCACGGACAACGGGAATTCTACCACTGAACCTCGACTGCCCCCTTCAGGCTGAGCCAGGGAGTCCCACTCTGCAAGAGCTGAGCTAAAATTAACTCTGGGCTAGAAAAGCTCTAGGAACCTGGGGGTTGAGGATGGGGGCGTTTCCATTTCGCTGACCTGCAGACTGAGGAGGAGCTCACACCAGCAGCTTATGGGGAGCTCGCCTTGGTCAGGACTTCCGGATGCCACCTGCAGTGAAAGAGCGGGTCTTTTCTTTCCATCAGTCATGCAACACCACTTTGGCAAAATACGAGGTGAATTATGAGAAAAATGAAAATTTTAAGAAGTCATACAAAATATTCCTTTTTTAAATTATTAAATTGCATAGCCATACTCCATTTACACCATCAAATTGCTTATTAGAGTTTCTACGCACCCTCAATTTGGGTACGGCTTCTATGGTGATCTGGGATGTCATGGATCGGAACCAGGGAGCACCTGCTGTATTTGGTGAGGGGAGTGACCAATGCCCACAATCCCTCCTGACCCAGAACGGGGCTGTCTTCGTTAGAGTCACAATCCTTTCAAGTCTCTTCCAACAACTCTAGTTTCCATTGCTATTTCGCTCTCTCTCTCTCTCTCTCTGTCCCTCTGTCCCTCTCTCCCCCTGTCTCCCTGCCTCCCTCCCTCTTTCTCTCCCTCCCTCCCTCCCTCTCTTCCTCTCTCCCTCTCCCTCTCCAATCCCTTTCCATTCAGTCACATCATATTATTGTTGAAGATTGTTGGAGATCTGAGTCTGTCATCTTTTACATGAAGCCGAACTCATCTCTGTTGGTTTAAGTCAAATGGTGCCTCCTCCTCTGAGATGTCTCCAAAGATCACCTCAACCTCAGTGTCCTTGAACACATGGCCAAAGGCAAGGACATGAGTGTGAAAGCAGGACAAAACCGTGAGGGAGCTGGGCAGGAAGGCAGGGGAGAAGAAAATCCAATCAAGGATGCATCCTTGAGCTCCTGAACACTCCTTTGTGGGCAATAGGGCTCAATCCGACTGAAGGTCCTCCAAAATTCAGCAAAGAATTATTCCTGAGCATGCTTTCTTCCTGGACTCATAGACTTTTCTGCACTTCTGGATTTTCCTGGGAGGAGCTTAGCAAGTTTCTATGGGTTTGAGAAAATAGCAGAGGCAGGAACATGTAGAAAATTAGTAGGTGTTTGAAGTAGGATGTGAGGAAAGTCATCCACCACAGATACAGCTAGAATTTAAGCTGACTGAGTACATAAGACAAAACCCCCAATGCAGTATTTCTTCTTTTACTTGCAAAATGGAACTGAAGGTCGTAAGAGTGATGTTCAAAGTCCTCATGACCTGGCTTCTGTTCGCTGTTTTTACCTGTCACAATTACTGGTCCCCCTACTGCAACCCAAGTGCTACTCCTTTGACCATGACTCTTGCCTTGCCCTTGCCATTCCCAAACCCTTAGAGGTGTAGTCTTTCCCCGTGCAAGGCCTGTGCACCTTCCAAGTCCCACCTCCCTCAGGGATGATTTTCTGTCCCTTCTAGTGCAGCTTTTTGCTCTTCTCTTGGTGTTTAAATGGCTAACTTTACAACTTTGCTCAGACCTTCCTTCTACATGGTTCATTTGTTTCTCTATTCATTTGCTTTCCGTCAATTAATTATTTTCCCCAAATTACCACAAACAAACAAACAATCGAACAAAGGCCAGTTGCTGTCAAGTTGATTTCAACTCATGATGTCATCATGTGTGTCAAAAACTGTGCTCCATGAGCTCTGTAATGAGTGACTTTTTTGGAAGTGGATCACAAGATCTGTCTTCTGAGAGAAATCCAAGTTGACTCAAACTGTTGAACTTTTGATTAGTAGCTAAAAGCTCAACCATTTTCTATCACCTTCATTTTCCCAGATATGACATAAAAGGTCAAGGGCACAAAGATACTAACTATTCTATCAAGGCCCTTGGGGTTGTTATGTGCTGTCGAACCAGAGTGAACTCATGGTCAACCTTTCAGTTGATTTGGTTATTGTATAGAGTTGGAACTGATGCATAGCGGATCCTCTACCAGGTTTTCTTTCTTATTTTTTTATTTTTATTTTTTTATTATTTGTGTGTGTGCGTGTGTACCGTCAAATCAGATCTGACTGGTACAGGGGGAGATTGCCCCTCCTTCCTCGGCAGAGCATCTGGTGGATTCTTTCTTATTTTTTAAAGACTATTTAACTTTTCTTAAAAAATTAACTATGAAAGGAAGAAAATAAGAGTATATATTAACAGCAAAACAGTCATTTCCATATATGCATTTTATATTATACATCTATATTTAGCACAGTGTGTATATTCTATTAATCAGGGTGGAGAGGAACGTGGACTTGGTAATTGGGAGCCCTGCTGTGGCCTCCAGTATTCATATCCCTGCCCCCAACCTCCTGCATGCAGTTTTCAGCTCCATTCCTGGTGCACTGGTTTCTATAGGGACAGACAGGGCGGAGAAGCATTGACATAGATGAGTAGGAATCCTCCCTACCCCCATCACTGAGGATGAGCAGATTTGGGCCCCAAGCCCACAGTCTGAGGTTGGCGGCCAGATGGGTTGTAATCTGTGAGACCTGCTCTGGTCAACATACCTTCCTCCCTAACCCTAGCCCCATCCCCACTCCGGGACCCTGGTCCTCAGGTCGACCTGACGCCCCTTTACACTCCCTTCAGGGTCTTGGAGCTGGTCTAGGAGGTTTTGAAAGGCAGTTAATCACACAGGGAAGCTGGTGGTCTCAAACAGCATGGCTTTAGGATTGCAGCATAGCTCTTGCCACTAGACCACCAAAGAATCATAGCTGATCCTCTAGTGCATTTTTAGTTGCTAGAAATAGAGGGGGTCATCGTATAAATACCTGCAGTGCAACTGGTGGATTTGAGCCAGGTTGCTCCTTGGAGGCAAGGATTCTGAGGCTTCATCTGACATATTGCAAGGAAGGTCAGGTTCTTGGAGGGGGACATCATGTGGAGGGACAGAGAAAGAGAGGGTGATCCTTGATGAGACAGATTGATTCAGTGACTGGGGTAATGAGGGTAGGCGCGTCAGAGACAGTAAAGTTGGCACAGGATAGAGCAGGTTTCAGGGCTGTTTTATGAAGGGTCACTATGTGTTGCAAGCAACTCGACTGCACATAACAACAACAGCTCTCGGGTTGGCCATGCAATTCCTTACCACTAGGTCACTAGAGCTCCCTTTTCTGTCAAGGATCACACAGTAAATACAGGAATCTGAGCATGGTCCCAGTGAAGATGTTGCTGCTAAGAATTTCTTCCTATATAGTTTTCATCATGAGCTCAAGTTCTTTCAATAAAACAGTATTTACTTTGCCAATTGTAGCTCAAATTTGTAACGTTGGAGATTAATGAAACTTCTGTTGTTCTCTGCCACAGAGTTAGTCTTGAGTACTGAGTACTTCACAAAACAAAACATGACCCCATGATGCACCATCCTCCGGCTCTGTTATGGACCAAGATCACTGTGATTCATCAGGTTTTCATTGGCTAATTTTTGGATGTAGATAACGAAGCCATCCTCCTGGGGTCATCTAAGTCAGGAAGCATTCCTGGAACTTGTTTGCAGTGAAGTACATAGGCTGAGAATTGAGTCCAGATCTCCTACATGGAAGATGAAAATTCTCCCACTAAATCACCACTCATGAAACTCCTAGATCCATAAAAACGTCCATTTGTCTTATAGTCCAAGTATCTATATGACTTCTGTTGAAAAGGATTGTTTAAAATTCACTCACATCGAGATATATAT
>NW_006399812.1:9611699-9624395 GCF_000299155.1 Elephantulus edwardii | reverse complement strand
CATTTACAGTGTTGCATACTACTCCATTACAAATGTCACAGTGCATTTACTTTGGAGGGCTTTTTTGGTTTGTTTGTTGTTAGTTTTTTTGTTTGGGGTCTTTTCCCCGGCCCATATGCTCCTTCCGGGGTCCTTGGGTAAGAGTTCCTTGAGGGTAGTGGTTTTCAAGATTCCAGGCTTAGTGGATCCTTTTATGATAACAGATCCTTTTATCACTAACACAAATTTGTGTTATCTTTTTCATTATTCTGAAGTGAAATTGCTATATGCTCTGCCATAACCTACTTTACCCACAGAAGTTTAAAACATTACTGCTGTTTTAAAACATCATCCTTATTGTACTATAAAAGGGAAATAAAACAAAAGTAATTTATGGTAAAAGATAGTTATACCAACATATAAATTCTTGGGAACAGTTACATTAGAAGCTATAATAAAGATGTCAGATGCTTGCATCATAGCTCTATTGTCTCAGTTGCAAATGCAGACAGACACAGGAGTGTTGATGTGGTGACCCACACACAACACACAAGCTTTTCATTATGATTTCCTGAAATGTTGGCCACTTTTGGTAAAGTTCCAAACAACAAACTACACGAAGTACGGTCTTCCTTCTATTTAGAAAGCAGCCACAATGTTGGAAAATTCAATGTGCTGACACTGTGAGAAAATGAGTTTGCATTTATGTAAAACAGATGTTTTTAAGGTTCCTGCTTGTGGTAGCATGTATTTGGATTCATTTCTGTTTATGGCAGAGTAATACTTATACACACAAACACACATACGGAGGGGTCCTTGTGCTATAGTCTATAAGGAGTTGCACTGGATATACATGAATATCCTTTTACTTATTCATTTGTTGATCAACACTTAATAACAAAAGAAAAAAAATTCCACTTAGATACAAAATAAAGAACAGACACGTGTGTGCAAGCTTAAGGTTACTGAGTGGTTGCCAGAAATGAGGAGAGGGCAGAGGGCAGGGAGAAAGAAGAACCCATTACTTAGGGAAACTTGGATAAGGAGAAGGGTGGTGGTTATGCTACATGATAAACACAATTAATGTCAGTAAGTCATATATGTGAAGAATAGTGAAATGGGAAATGTTTATTACATATACATTTACAAAAACAAAGGCACCATTAAAAAACCTCCAAACTCCGACATAGCTAGAGTTAGTTACTAGGATCAAATAAGTACAAACAGACATTCATCTGCATAAATGATACGGTCATGTATGGTGTGGGATGAGTGTGGGACCGCCCCAGATGATGAACTCTCTATCATTTCTTGTCCTGCCTATTAAATGCCAGTAATTTCTCCTCACTCATTTTAACATCTAAAAACATTCTCCACGTCTCCAAAACATCCAACATTGTGGTGAGAACCTCCTTGAGAATCTGACTGTACATTACCATGTAGGAGAGGAATTGCTAGTTTAGAGGTAAGTTTATACTTATCTTTATAAGGTTGCCAACATGGTTTTGTCAATGCACTGTCCTACCGATAACGCATGAGAATTTCTGTAGGTTCGCTTTCTCACCTGCTCTTGGAATTGCTAATTTTTCATTTATTTAAAAAAGAAATTTTAATTTGATATTGGGATGCTTAAAAGTTCATAAGTTCATTATTTCCACACTGTCTTCATTCACACTGATTTTATACAATCGCTCCCATTCATATTTTATAAAATTAATCAACACTGAAATATATCCACCATTGCCATGTCTTTCCAGATCCCCGCTGGATCTTTCCCATTTCCTTTACCCACCCCTCCCTCTACCGTCAGATTATGTGATCCTATGATTTCCCCCCTGTCCGTATTCAGCCCTCTGCTCCAGGTCCTCATTCCCTTGGAGCCTCATATCTGTTTTACTACTCGTCTTTCTACTTCTACAATAATGGTTTTATACAGTATTTGTCCTCATGGGACTGAGATAGTTCACTCAGCATAATGCTCTCCAGTCCCTCCCAAGTTAGGTAGTGATTTTCAAAATCATTGCTCCTGCATGCTGCATAGTTTTCCATTGTGTGAACTTACCTAGTAGGAGTATTTTCTTAACTGTCCAGATGGCTCTGAAATAGAGGGTCAGGGACTATTCTTCTATGAAATCGATTGTTCATGTTATTTGTCCACTATGTTTTCTTGCTTATTTATAAAAATTCCAGGGTTTCTCTTGTCAATTATACATATGTAAATATCTTCTTCCCATTCATTGCTTTGCATTTTCACTAGTTTCACAGTGTCTTTGTTTTCATTCATTCATTGTTGCATATTTTCCTCCCTCTCCCTCCCTTTCATAGTGTCTTTTGATAAGCAATTTTCATTTTTATTTTATACACACACAAATGCAATTGTGTAGTCTGAAGACTTTCTTTAGGAAAGTTAGTGGGCTTGGTGGGCTCACTTGTTCATTCAGTTCTTTTTCCCCAGCCAGCCAAGTCTCTAGACATATATTTCTCGCATTTTTACCCCCATGAAGCAGATTTCCAAACATTCTCAAAATAACTATGGATTTGATACAGTTATTTGATATGCTCTGTCTATTGGATTGAAGGCTAGTTGTACAGCTGGACCTTGGTAAATACACAATAGAAGTGCTTAAAAGCAGACCTGTCCATGACCCAGCTACAATGGTGGATTCTATCTCAGGATTCTAGAGTTAATTGAATTCTCTGAATAATTCAGCAACTCAGGCAGCTCCTAAGACAGACCTGAATGTCACTGTCTCCAAATGAACAAATGTGAAAGAGGAACAAGAAATTGAGAGAGAACTTTGAAGCTCAAGCTCACCTTCCAGTTCCAGACCCATCTTTGTGAGCTCTTGAAAGTGCTGGGTGAATTGAGAAGTTTACATGAATAATAAATCTCTGAAAGTCAAACTCTTGCTAAGTCGATGTGAAGACAAAGGCAAGTTCCACCCATCTCCTTTCTGAGGTTTTTCTCCTAGTAGATAAAAATCTGTAAATTGGCCAATTATAATTATATAAATTTACAAGGACATGGATGGGTTCAGTGGGCTCACTTATTTATTCAATTATTTTCCTTCATCCACTCTGCTTTATATATGTGTGTGTGTGTGTGTATATATATATATTTGTGGTTACAACAACATTGACTGTATTATTGTGACAGAAATATAATTGCTTCCTTTGTGATCAAAAAGCTCTAATTTCTTCCAAAGGAGTCTCTGAGAGTAACTACAGATAAGCACTTGATTACTAGCCTAAAGGCTGGTAGTTCAAGGAAGCCTCGGAACAGGCTTCCCAAAGATTATAACCTCGAAAACACCATGGAGCATTGTTTTTGTTCTGTATACAAACGTTGCCATTAGTTGGAACCAAATTGATGGGAACTAACGACAAGTCCCTTCCACGTGTGATCGAGTGGACTGTTACAAGGCCATTCTCTCAAATTTACCCAGGCGCCCTTCCTTCCCAGCTTTCCCTCAGTGCTGAGGGCTGATATCTGTAGTGCTGTCTATGCCCAACTTCAGCATCTTTGTCTTAGCTCTCTGAGGGCCTGATCAATCCTTTAGCTCTGCGATAATTAGATGGATTTGTGCTTGATGTATTTTCAGATCAATGCAACAACTTTAGGACTAATTTATGAAAATCAAATACAGTGACAAAATGCTGTATTAAAACCCCACTTATTGTATAGATTAAAATTTAGTGTCATGAGATGGATTTGTAGCTGGATGGGGAGGCTCACATAACAGTAAGCAAACTTTCTCAAAGAAGAACCTGTACATTTCTTGGGAGTGAAGTTGAAGCCTTTACTCGAGGGTTTGACTCTTTCCCTTCCAACACACTCCAAAGCTTCTTCCTTTGCAACACAGCGCTAGAACACATGCTTCGAGTCTCCTAAAACCACTCCATCATAAATGAGATGTGAGAGTGTGCTTTAGAATCTGAGCTCAATCGAGGCAAGTCAGTTCTCTGAAGCAGGGTCACTTTCAAACAGGCGTGATCCCAGTGGCTACTGTTTCCACACTCCAATCTGAGCACTTTTCCTTGGATTATGGAGCCTGGAGACAGGCCAGCTGAGCTCACAAAGAAAGTTCAGCTAGATGAGGGTAACTGCTCTCATGAAAAGCTAAACACCCCCCCACAGACACACAACACCCCAAAATAACAAAAACAATCCCCAAGTCCCTTTGGAAAACTACTCTTAAGAAAAATATTTTTAAAAGAGGGGCTCATTTTATTGCATTTTGCATCTGTAGGATCAGGGAAATGGTGAAGGGAAAAAGCCCAAGAGACCCTTTGTGGTTACTATGAAAGGCGGCATCTGGTAGAGGAACCGTTCCCTGCTAGGACATGGGTGCAAACGCTTCCTGACAATTCTAATCAAGGCACGCTCTCGTTAGCATTCAAGATGGCTGGGTGATACATTATATGAATAATTTTGGTTCTTTGTCAGGACTTGGATGATATCTTCCCACAACACATCTGTAGCTGTGCATACTTAATTACTGACTGAAGAAGCGACAGGCGGTGTGGAGCTCAGGCACATTTCTTCTGCTGCAGAAATGACATGAGCTTTCATGGGGCAGACATTCACAAAACACAGGAGACAGCAAGCACCTTAGCCAGAACCCCCCTGGGACACTCTGCATGGCGCTCCGAGGACCTGGACTGTACCTTCTAATATGGGAGCAAGAGGGGCATTTGGCTGGAGTGGAAGGTGCAATAATTAGAATGCTCAATTACTAATCCAAAGATCGATATAGTTCAAGTTCACCCAGGGGTAACTCAGAAGAAAGACCCATCCATTCCTTTCTATAAATTAACCACTGGAACTCTATAGATTCAAGTTAGCCTCAGTTGAAACACCAACCTTAAAGGATTAATTTTTACCTAAGGGCCGGGGGTATGTGTGTCCAACAATAGTTGTATGCTTTTGTCAGCCTCCTTCTTGCAGACCTATACATTCAGATCAACAATATATGAAGACTAACAACTTTTGAATACTTAAAATGTGCCAGTTATGTAAGCACTTCATAAATGTCTTGGTATGACTGATTTTATCAACTTCCGGGACAAATATATATAAAGATAGCAGTTGGAAGAAGAATTCACTTAAAACTTTTACTAGAAGCAAGCCTCATTTGGTGCAGGCGGAGAGTCCATTATCTGCTAGGTTATCGTTTGAAGAGTCATCCTGTGATATCCGGGCCCTTGTGAAATGAGTCTTCACTGGAACAGCCCTCCCCGTCCATCACTGATCACCTGTCCTGTCAGTAGCTTCGTCCTCTGTTTCCTTGTTGTCTGTCTACAGAATGCAAACAGTTTTAACATGACATGACTGTCTTGGAATTGGAGGACAATATCCTGAGGTAAGTGAAAGTGAAGGTGGAGAACTGTTGGAATTTCACGCCCACCCATGGATTAAGGGCAATCTGGCTGAATGATGCTAAGTCACGATGGCAGAGAAAATTGGCAAAAATGATGACAGTAAAAGACACTTGAAAAGAAACAATTTGAGAATTAAAGGAAGAAAAGGAGTTCCTGAAAAAATGCAAAGTTCCCACTCCAGCAATCACCATTTTTTTTAACATAGTGCTGAGAAAATGAAAACTGACACAGAGGATGATTTCTTTTGCTACCACACTTACTACCCACTTAGCTAGTGAGCCCTTAAACAGCAGTTGCTGAGGGCTGGAATCTGGAGAACCCTCAACACTATGCATGAGCTGCAGTGAGACCAGTCTCTTCTGGTGGCCTAGTGGTGAAAAGGGGCACTGCAATCCCAAAGGCATGGGGTTCAAATCTATTAGCTGCTCCTGGGGAGAAGGATGGGCAATCTCTTCCCATTTACTGCCTCTGAAACCCTCTGGAGGGTCAATTAGAAGTTGGTCCTGGCGAGCTCTGGTGGCCTAGTGGTAGGAAACTGCCCTGCAATCCCAGAGGTGCGCGGTTCAAATCCACCAGATGCTCTGCTGAAGAAGGAGGAACAATCGCCTCCTTGAAACCAGTCAGATCCAATTTGACGGTACACACATAAAAAGAATAAATAAATAAATAAAATTATCTTTAAAAAAAAAAAAAAGAAGTTGGTCCTGACTCACAGTAACACAACTGGGGTCTCCAAAGAAATGGTAAGAAGTTATGCTATCAACTGTAAGGGAAGAGATTCTAATCCACTGGCTGTTACATAGGAGAAAGAAAGTCACTCTCCTCCAGAGTGATTGAAAGCCTCTGAAAACCCACTGGAGGGTCAGCTATGAGTCAGTTCCAACCTGATGATATACAATGACAGCTGGTGGCATCCACTGTGATTTACTGCCTCTGAAAACCTATTGGAGAGTCATTTATGAGTTAGTTCTGAGCCAATGGTACATAATAAAATAACAACTGGTGGCCTAGTGAATAGGAAGTTGCACTGCCAACCCAAAGGCTGGTGGTTAGATTTCCCGAGTTGCTTGGTGAAAGATGGCTGATCTCATAAGTCCCTAACAACTTCTCCACATAGGGAGCTCTGGTGGCATGGCTCACAGTGAATTACCCTGCTAAACCTGAAGGTGATACTTCTCTGGTGGTTCAAATTTACCAGTGTGTCCTCAGGAGAAAGAATGTGTGTTTGCGTGCATCCCTTCTCATTGCTATCGAATGGGACTGACTCCTAGCTGACCCTTCAGCAGGTATTGAGGAGACTATAAATTGAATGGACGAAGATTGTCCATCCGTGGTACAATAAATTGATGTGGCCTTTTAATTACTGCCTCCCTTTTTGTGATGAAGTATTTATTATATGAAGGAAATGAGATTAGGGTGGATGCCAGCCCTATCCTACTTGGAGGCCTAGATAAGCTTATGGAAGCTAAAAGCCTGTGCTCTTTTTGGGTGTTCATGCTCCCGGGACTGGATGCTCCAGCATCAGGCAGCCCTGCAGCTGCCAGTCTGCAGGACCCTGGCTTATGGCTCACCAGGCTCTGCTTACATCACGCTCACAAACACTGACTCACATCACCCACAGTCATGCGAATTATTTCCCTGCTGGGATGTGAGTTAATGTGAGACCATCCAGCGAACATCAGAGCCCAAATAACAAAGCCAAGAGTGAGGGAACTGAATGTAGGAGGAGCAGCGAATGTTGGAAATGATGAAGTGGAAAAAAAAAAATTAAAAGCAACAAACAAAAATAATTTAAAAAATAAATGATGGAGTGGTCCAGCAAAGCAAACATTTGGGACATTGTTGATATCTGCCTTTTGGTAACTAGTAGGATTGATGCCTTTGAGTTGTTAGGCTGGACTGTCCTGGAGAGGGTGAAGCCAGAGTAGTCCTTGGAGAGGGACGTCACGCTTGGGAGGGTGGAGGGACAGTGCAGGAGAGGAAGACCTTGGATGAGGTGATTCAATTCAGCGACTGGGGTCATAGGGGTAGGTGTGTCAGAGACAGTAAGGTTAGTTCAGGGTAGAGCAGGGTTTAGGGCTGTTGCACGTATAGGGTCGCTATGAGTCACAAGCAACTCGACGGCACATACTGCCACCAACAGAACAGATTGTAACTATACTATCTTTCTTCCAGAGAACTACTGGTGGATTCAAACAGCCAGAGAAATGCCATCTTTGGGTTTGCAGTACAACTCTCTATGAGTGACACTCCCTTATCTCCCATGAAATTTAAAACCTCCTGAAAACTCTTTCAGAGCAACTTGAACTTCCTCCTTCTTGCTCATATGTTATTTCATGAAGTTCTTTATTTTAAAAAAAGAATAATAAGATAAAAAAATTAAAAGAAGTGGGGTAAGGAGGGGTGGGAGTGGGGTGTGGGGGAGATTGCTTCCTAGGAAACCCTGGGGTACAGTTCTCTTCTGTCCTGGTGCGCTAATTAGCATTGGGGTCGACTTGGTAGTGGTGCTTTAAATAGCACCTTCCAAAGAAGAAAATAAACAAAAATAAATCTGCTGTCTTGAACCTCTCCAGAGTGCTGAAAAGCAATGATGTCAGTCTAGAGACAAAGGTGCACATAATCCAGGCCATGGTCTTCTCAATTACTCCTTATGCTTCAGAGAGCTGGATAATGACTAAAGGTGACAGAAGAATAGGTGTCTTCAAGTTGTGGTGCTGGAGAAGAGTCTTGAACATACCATGGACTGCCAAGAAAATAAATCAGTCTGTCTTGGAGAGGGTGAAATCATGTATCTTCCTGGAGGCTAGGATTTTGAAGCTCCACATGGACAGGAGAGACAGGTCCTTGGAGAAGGACATCATGCTGGGAAGGAAGGAGGGACAGTGCAGGAGAGAGGAAGACCCCAGATGAGATGGATTGATAGAGTATCTGGGGCAATGGGGGTTGGTGTGTTGGAATTAGTGAGATTGGCTTAGGACCTGGAAGGGTTCAGAGCTGCTGTACAGGTAACTCAGTGGCATATAACAACAACATACTATATTGGTTGGTGGGTTTTTTGGTGTTTGGTTGTTTTTTGTTTTGTTTTGTTTTTATTTAAGCCTCTTGTTTAGAATCAACAAGACCTCAGGGACGGCCTTTGTATTTTAAAATCAGTCGTTATTATATTTTGGAGGAACATTCTTCTAACTGGTATAGTACCCTTCTGCCAATATGCTGTACTGAGGTAACCTGGGGTTGCTGTGATGCTGAACCTTATGCCATTGGGATGTCAAATGCCATAATGGTTACCCATAGTGACAGTGTTTGGTGGAGCTCCCAGTTTAAGACAGATTTGGAAGCAGGAGTGGCATCCACTTCCTAAACAACATGCCCCTGGAAGCTCTATGAGCTTTGATGAATGACGATAGTTATAGAAAGGCTTCAGGTCTTTTGTTCATAGGGTCGATATGAGATGTACTCAACTCAACGATAATCAGCAGCAACAACATTACCTAACTTGGAAGGGGCAGGAGAGCATTATGCTGAGTGAACTAACTCAGTCCCATAAAGACAAATACTGTATAAAACCATTATTATAGAATGAGTATAAGGATCCAAGGAGGGGGCAGGGATGGTGGAAGCAGAGGGGTTAGGATGTGAGGGGGGTGGGGGGAACAATAAATCATGGGGTTGCACAATTTGATGAGGGGAGGTGAGGGAAATGTGAAGGAACTGGTGTGAAAAACAATGTATTTGAACTTTGTAAAAAAATATATATAAAGAAGAAATTGGAACTGGTCCCTGGGGGGCGAAGGAATCATCCAATATGGGGGACAGGGTCTCTGAGGGTACTGCGGTTCTAAGGCTCAATATTGTCTCATTTATTATCAGTGTTATTTTGATTACAGTTATATATAGCAACCAGAAAACAAAACAAACTGACCCCACTGCTGTCCATTGGATTTCAATTCAAAGCAATCTGGTAAAATAGAATAGAACCGCCCATCACATGGAGTTTGCAAAGCTATAAATCTTTAGCTTAAGCAGACTGCCTCCTCTTTCTCCAGTGTAGTTTGTGGGTTCAAACTGCTGACCTTTGGCTTAACAGCTGGATGACTTAATCACCAAGCCAAAAGAGCTCCTCCAGCTAAATATAAGGCAGGAGGAAAACAATCCTGTGCACTAAACTCCCCAAGTGTCTGAGGCTAGTCCTGAGGGCAGGTGGTGGAGAGGTCAGGCAATGCTCTCCAACACCCAGTTTGGTTTCTCTGTTTCTCCTAATTGTGCCTCATTCTCACCAAGGACGGGCTTGTCTGACTGCCTTGAGCCAAATAAACAGATTTTGTTCGTGCTCCCCTCCAAGTGAGTACAGAAAGGTTATCTGTTGTTTTAATAAACTTCTAGGCTCCTTCTTAATTCTCGGGTGGCCTGGAGGGAGCACAAAGGGCCACAGAGCTTTGAAGTCCAGCTGTCAGAGGTAAAATACACAGCAGTGCTAGATTTGTTTATCCGTTTTACCTGGGTAATCTTGAGAGGGTTGTTTGCTTTTCTGAGCCTCAGTTTTCCTGAGATGAAAGATAGACCCTTTTTAAGGATTGATAAAATAATGTGTGTATATATTTAAAATTCTTACTATACAGGTTTGTTAATTAAGTATTGTCATCATATACTTACTGCATATATGTGTATACTCACCTATTTAAAACCATACGTTTAACCCATATGAATATAAACGTAAATTTAGCATTAAGTGGGTTCACCCTAAAAACGTGCAAATCTCTAGACTGATTATAATGAGGGAAGAAGCAGCCTTCCCAGACGCCCTCGGGTTCATCTGTGAAGATTTCCTGATGTTACTGTCAAGTGGTTTTGTATGTTTGTCAAATCTTTTTTTTCTGTTTCACTGCCACCTGAATGCGAATGAACAAATTCGGGGAAATTCCACACCTGTGTTCAACAGGACGGTGATGTTTAATCTGCCCTCCTTGTTAGGGGTCATTGCTGCAGTCCTGTGGGGTCGGGGATGCACCTGGGGGGGTTGGAGGCGGGACGCGCAGGCTGAACTGCTGCCACCCTCCTTCTCTCGTTTGTACGCACGCCCAGAAGGTGTCCCTTTCCCGGTCTTGTGCTTTTCAAAATGAATTGGAGGGGAATGGAATCAGGCCTTAGACAACATCCTCCCAGCGGCTGAGGCGCCATCGCTGCCAAGGCAGTTAGGGTTAGAAATATTGTTAGAGAAGGACGGGCCAGTAAAGATGGTTATTTTACAGAGTAGAAAATTAGACCCAGGGTGCAGGAGATTTCTCAAGGTCAAACCCATCCACCCAGAAGCCTTCCGTGAACCGTTCAGGCGGTAATTGGCTCAGTGGTTTAATTTTTGCAATTTTCTATGAAATGCTGCTTTGCTGCCAACGGAAAATTTTCTCCTGGGCTCTTGGAAGTGAAGGAGATCAAGTGGCTACAATTTAAAGGAAGCTTTAAACTAGGAGTTTATGAACTCCTAAGGATAAATCTGAACCCAGCGGGGCTGTGGGTATGTACAGCGCACGAGCATACAGAAGTGTGGGACTTGTCACCAGGGCAAGCACGCCCAGTGCCATTCGGGTTACAACACAAGGTGCCCGCAGTCAATATTGTTTCTCTAGAGAAGTTGGGTGTCTTAGGGCTCTCTAAAGAACCAGAAATAATAACAATAACAATTAATAATAATAATAATAATAATAATAATAATAATAATAAAAATAAATCACCTACCCAATGTTATTAAATACCATTGTTACTCATATCAACCCTCCATCAGGTCTCTAAAGGTACAATTTTTTTATTAATTATATTGGTTTGCTTGAAAAGTTGGTAAACATTGTGTTTCACACTATCCTTTATCCACATTGTGTTTCATACAATAATTCCCACGCATTATGTTTTATAAAATTTATCACCACTGGACTATGCCCATCATTACCTTGTCTTTTCCAGTTCCGGCCAGATCCTTCCCATATCCTTTATCCCCTCCCTCCACCCACAAAATTGTACAACCCCGTGATATTGCCCCATCTGTCCTCACCCCTCTACTATCATCCCTTCTCCAGTTAGGTTCCCATATGCATTTTATTAGTTATCCTTCTATTTTTACAATAATGGTCTTATGCAGTATTTGTCCTTCTGAGACTAAGTTAGTTCAGTCAGCATAATACTCTCCAGTTTCCCCCAAGTTATGTAGTATTTTTCAAAACCCAATTACAAAATGGGCAAAAGACATGACTTTTCACAGAGGAAGACATTTGGATGACCAACAGACACATTGAAGAAATACTTAAAATCACTGGCAAGTAATTTTCAAAATCAAAATCATAGTGAGATACTGTCTCACTCTAGTAGCAGTGGCAAAGTTTAGCAGAGCAGCAAGCAATTAATGTTGGAGAGGATGTGGAGAGTTTGGAACTCTCATACACTAGTGGTGGGATGTAAAATGGTACAACCACTCTGGAAGGCAGTTTGACATTTCTTAAAAAACTTGAACATAGAAACTTCATATGATTCTGCTATTCCACTCCTAGATGAATATACCCCAGGGAAATTAGAGCTGAGACACAAATGGAGATTTGTTCACCAATGTTCGCAGCAGCATTATTCACCAGCCCAAATGTCCAACAGCAACTGAATGGATTGAGAAATTGTAGTACATTCACACAATGAAATACTATACAGTACTCAAGAACAGTGATTTAAAAAAAATACTACAAAGGTACACATTATTATAGGAAATTTCCTTTTTTCTCCCATAGAGCAGCTGGTGAATCTGAAATGCAGACCTTTCAGTTAGCAATGCAATATCTAATACAACTACACCACCAGTCCTCTTTGTATCTCTCTCTCTCTCTTTCTCTCTCTATCTCTATACAGGGTGAAACCAGGCTGCTCCTTGAAGACACAGATTTTGAAGCTCTGTCTCACATACTTTGGTCATGTTGCCAGGAGGGACCAGGCCTTGGAGAGGATATCATGCTTGGAAAGGTGGAGGGAGAGCACAGGAGAAAAAGACCCTGGATGAGATGTGTGTTAGAGTCAGGGAGACTGGCTCAGGATAGGACAATGTTCAGAGCTTTTGTGCATAGGGTCACTATGAGTCTTAGCTTGGTAGGAAACAGAGACAATGAGAACGAGGGCAAGGGAAGGGTGAGAGCTAGCTCTGGAGGCCTAGTAGCAAGAAGCTGGGCAGCAATCCGAAATACTTGCTATTCAAACCCACCAGCTGCTCCCCAGGGGAGGGATGGACAGTTTTCTCCCATGAAATTTATTGCCTCTGAAAACCTCTTGGAGGATTAGCTATTGGTCAATTTCAATTCAATGACACAC
>NW_006399812.1:9607610-9611599 GCF_000299155.1 Elephantulus edwardii | reverse complement strand
TCACAGGAGGAGATTGTCCACCACACACACACACACACACACACACACACACACACACACACACACACACATTAAGCTACAGAACTGGAAAGTCCAAACTTTGAAGGTTATGTAACAGACTGGACATCTCTGTAGTCTTGGATATCTTACAGCCAGATGACAGGAATACTGAAGGGTGAAAGTTCCAGAGTCGCACTATATATTAGGGAAAACTCCTTGCAGATCAATTGAGGTCCACCCACATTAGGGAGGGTTATCTGTTCTGCTTAAAGCCAATTTCTTTCTTATCACATGAAGATACTTCACAACATCACCTGAACTGTTGCTTGACCTAATATTAACATGATGCGTACAATTAACCTTCACACTGGAGAGCCAAGATTTTGTGAAAAGCTCCGAGTTTCTCACTGTTGTAACTAGGAACAGAACCCTGACAGTTTGCCACTGCAGCTTCCCTGAGGACCAGGTGGCAATCAGCATGTCACTCGGGTGAATTTTAGGAGGTAAGTTGATGTCATTAGGGCCTCCTGTCACTTCTACGGTCTGTATTGCTTTCTTAAGCAATTGCAAGATGGATGATCCCATATTCCTTCTACATCATTGTCTAAGTTATCAAAGATGACACTTTTCCCATTGATTTTGAAAGCAGAACTTTCAATCATTCTGAAGAACTTGGGCGTCTCAGAGTGAGCCTCTGTCTATTTCACTGTTGATAGTGGTACAGCATTGTGGAACCTTCAGCACGCTTTATGTAGTTGTCTTCTTTAATACCCAGCCTTTTCTGCCTGCTCTCAACCCTCTATAAAACCATACCAGTTCTTGTGGAGTTGAATCCAGCTCATGGAACCTCCAGTGTGTCAGGGTAGAAACTCTGACCTGCAGGGTTTTCAATATTCTTTTTCTTCTTCTTCAGAAGCAGATCATCAAGCTTTCTTCTGAAACACTCTGGTAGATCCCCCAATTCCCACATGTGTTGCAGTTTTGTGCCATATTGTTGTTGTTTAAGGTGCAATCGAGTCAACTATGACTCCTAGCAATCCTATGAACAACAGACCTGAGCCCTATCCTCTGTGCCATCCTCACCATCCCTGCTACCCTCCGATGCAGCCTATTGCTCCAGCCCTGCCAACCCATCTTACCGAGGGTCTTCCTCTCTTTAGCTCACCCTCTGTCTTTCCAAGCATGATGTCATTTCAAGGACTGGCTTCTTCTAGCTACATGCTCGAAGCATGTGCGATGGAGTTTCATAATCAATCCTTCTAAAAACACCCTGGCCTCACCATCTCCAAGGCTCTCTTCCCTAACACGTGAACTCACAGGCACTGATTCTTCTATTGCCATCTTTAGCCAATATCCACTTTTCTGATGTATTGGAAGCAATTGTCAAGATCGTAGCATAGATCAGGCACAACTTTGTCTTCAAACTGATGTCACTGTTCCTCAGCACCTTGGAGAGGTCGCTGATCACAGACTTCCTCAATGCTACATATTTCTTGATTTCTTGACTGCTGTGGCCAATGGTATTTGTTGTGAATCCTAAGAAAATTACATCGTTAACCACTCTGATCTTCTCTCTATCTGTCATGATGTTGCCTCTTGGCCCAGTGTTAAGGAATTTTGTTTTCTTGATGTTGAAATGTAATCCATATTGAAGGTTGTGTCTTTGACCTTCAATAAGTGTCTCAAGTCCTCCTGACTTTGGGCAACCAAAGTTGTATCATCTGCATACCGTAGGTTTTTTATGAGCCTTCCTTCAATTCTAATGCTACATTCTTCATAGAGTCTAGCTTCTCAGATAATTTACTATGAGGAAATCTAAGTCTCACGGAGAATCTTTTTTTAAAAAAACACTGGTTTATTTACAAAGTTCAAATACATTCTTTTTCACACTGAATCTTTCCCATTTCCTTCACAGCCTCCCCCATAACATTGTGCGACCCTATGATTAAACCACCCCTATCCTCATCTTTCTGCATGCAACCCCCTCCCCCGTCCTCATACTCATTTTACAACAATTATTTTTATACAGTATTTGTCCTTATGGGACTGAAGTAGTTCACTCAGCATAATGCTCTCCAGTTCCTCCCAAGTTAGGTAATAATTTATAAAATCATTGCTCCTGCATACTGCCAAGTATTTAATTGTGGGAATGTACCGTAATTTCTCAATCCATTCAATTGTGGCTGGATATTTGGGCTGTTTCCATGTTCTTTTGATGGTGACTAACTCTGATGTAAACACTGGTGTATAAGTCTCCATTTGTGCCTCAGTTCTCATTTTCTCAGGGCATATTCCAAACAGTGAAATAACAGGGTCATATGGAACGTCAATGTTCAGGTAAACTGCCTTCCTATGGGGAATCTTTATTCTAGAGCCTATGTCAGCATCCAAACAGTGATGCTTAGACGTCCTGTTCCCAGGGGCTAAGTGGGTGATCTCAAAAGCCAATGTGTGCTCATGAAAAGGGACAATTTACAGAGAAAAAGACTTTTTTTAGGACAGGTGTAATTTACATCCAAGTTAAATAAATGATACGGTGAGTTTTGGCAAGTGCACATCAAATTTCATACTATTGGCATAGCCTTGAACATGCCCTTCTGCCCCTTCCCATTTGGCTTTCCCCCTATTTTGCATATTCTAAAATGTTGTATGAATAAGGTATTAGGATGTATACTTTTTTTAGTATCTTATTTCTTTTGCTCAGCATATTTTTGAGAATTGTGTTGGTACGTAAATAATTATTTTTTTTAATTATTGAGTCAAAGTCCATTGTATACACCTATCATTTCATAGATTCTCCTTTTGGTGGAATCTGTTTGGGTTTTTTTACCAAAGTCTGAATTATGATGAATGTTGTTGTTGTTATTAGTTACCACTGAGTCAGAATTGACCCACACTTGACCTTCCAGCAGGGTTTCAGAGGCAGTAAATTGCACAGGAGGAGACAGCCCATATTTCTCCCACGGAGCAGCTGGTAGATTGGACTCAAACCAAATGCCTTTGGGTTGGTGGCACAAAGATGCTATAAACATTATAAAGGATGTTTTCATTTCTCTTAGATGAATACATAGGAGTAAGTTTATATGGTCATAAAATAATATACATTTAATGTTGTTGTTTTTTTAAAAAAGAAAAATTGCTGCAATACAATTTTCTAAGAAGTTACCTCACATCCACTAGCAGTATGCAAGAGTCTTAATGCGCCCAGTACATTATTTTGATCATTCTAGCAGGCAGGTCCATATGGAGTCACATTGCTCACCCAAAGGCTTCCCATCTCTGGGGATTTGAATATATCAACAGCACAGTCAGAGAAGAGAGGCAATTTCCACCAATGTGATTTACAACCTTAGAAACTCACTAGAAGATCAGCTCTAAGTCTGTTCCTAGTTGACTGCAATGGTTTGTGTTTGAATAGTAGTATTATATTGTTGATTTAAGAATATGTGTTTTCTTTTTTCCTCCTTAATGCCTTTATTGAGATGTACTTCACATATAAAACTCCATCCCTTTAAAAGGTATAATAAAATCATTTTTAATTAGAACATGCAACTAAAATATTTTCAACATTATTTGTAAAATGAACTATAATTCCATAAAGTTTTCATTTGGGCAAAAGTATAATCACTTAAGTAAGAGGAGTTTTCAGAATAAAAACGAAAGCTTATCAAAGATTTATTTCCTTTTCTTTTTTTTAAGTAGTAATTTCTTTTTGTTTTCTTAATTTTGTATTTATTTATAGAGTTTGAATACATTATTTTTTACAAAAGATCCTTACCATTTCCTTCATGCTCCCACCCATCAAGTTATAAATAAAATAGCATAATAAAGAACACACGCAGACTAACAGAAAGGGAACCTAGGCAGAACTATCAAGCATGGAAATACAAAGGAGGAGGAACAGTTGTAAGCAGACCCTAGTGATTGGAACATGGAATGTGAGAGCCATGAATGTAGGAAAATTAGAAATTGTTAAGAAAGAAATGGAA
>NW_006399812.1:9593306-9604794 GCF_000299155.1 Elephantulus edwardii | reverse complement strand
TGCAGGAGGGGAAGACCCTCTATGAGATGGATTGATTCGGTGACTGGGGTAATCGGGATGGGTGTGTCAGAGGCAGTGCGGTTGGCGCAGGATAGTGCAGGGTTTAGGGCTGTTGTGCATAGGGTCGCTATGAGTCGAAAACGACTCGACGGCACATAACAACAACAACAACAACAACAGTATAATAAAAATTTAACTTTTAAAAAAATTTTTATTTGCCCAAGGTGGGTTATTTTAATCTGCAGCCCTCAGGCCTGGTTCAAATTGTTTTTCTGTCAAACATTCTTCTTGGTGGTATAGCGCTGGTCTGTGCATTGCTGTACAGAGGTAACTCATGGTTGCTGGAATGCTGAACACTGTGACACTGATGTGCCAAATGTGATAATGGTTACCCATGGTGGACAGTGTTTGGTGGAGCTTCCCGATTTAAACAAGCTTGGAAACAGGAGTGCCATCCACTTATGAAATGGCTTGCCTCTGGAAACTATAATCAGTACTTAGGCCTTTCATTCTTAGGGTCACTATGAAGTCATCTATGACTCAACAGCACCTAACAACAATAACTAACAGTTGTTGTCATTGCTGTTTGATGCCGTCGAGTCGTAGCGACCCTATAAATGAACGGCTTGAACACTATTTGTACATAGAGTTTCTGGAGGCAAGCCATTTCGGAAGTGGATGCCGCTCCTGCTTCCAGGTTTAATTTAGTTGGGAAGCTGCAGCCAACACTGTCCACCATGGGTACACATTACCATGACTGGAACAACTAACAGTATAATAATAATAATAATAATAATAATAATAATAATAATAATATTATCAGAGCAGAAAAAGGAAAAAAATCATGAAAATAATAAAAATTATTCCTGTTACTAAAAAAAACCCCAAACCCCAAACCCACAACAAAACAAAACCCCATTATTGTAGAATAAGTATGAGGATCTGGGCGGGGGGGTTAGTGGAGAGTGTAAGCAGAGGGGTGAAGATGGGCGGGGTGGTGGGGTGTTAATCATGGGGTTGCACAATTTATTTACTTTTGAAAAAAGAAAAAAAAAGTCTTCACCGCCCCCTTTCCCCATGGTAATAAGCATTCATTAGTAGGGCATTTGGAGACTGAGAATTGATCCTTAAGGTAATGCCATTGTAATTTTCACTGTGAAGGGTTGGTGGTTGTTAAGTGCCATCAAATTGAATATGACTCAGAGTGACTCTCTGATAACAATATTGAAAACATTTATTTTTTTATATTATTATTCCCAATTAATAAGTTCTTGATCTTACAATATTCTACCATAATTTTATCATGTTCCAATATTTATTATCAATTTATTGAGATATAATTGAAAATTATAAAAATTACTTGGTTGTTTTTTTTTTGGGGGGGGCCTAGTAGTACGAAAACAAAAATTGTCACCACTGAGCCTATAGGCAACATAGATAGATAAAAGATTCAAACAATCAATGACTTCATTTTTCTTGGATCAATAATAAATACGCTTAGTACCAACAGGAAATCAGGAGACGCATTTCGCTGGGAAAGTCTGCAGTCTGGCACTACTCCAAATTATTGAGGAGCACTGGTGTTGGTTTGAGGACCAAGGCACGTCTGATGTAGACAATGGTCTTTTCAATCACTTGCTATGCTGCTGAGAGCTGGGCAATGAATAAGGAAGACAGAAGAATGGATGCCTTTGAATTGTGGTGTTGGAGAAGAGTACTGAATAGCCCGTGGGGTGTCAAAAGACAAAACAGATATGTCTTGGAGAAGGTGAAGACAGAGTGCTCCTTGGAGGCTAAGATGACAAAGCTTCATATCACATACTTTGGGCATGTTGCTAGGAGAGATTTATTCCTTGGAGAAGAACATCATGCTTGGAAAGGTGGAGGGACAGTTAAACAGAGGAAGACCCTCCACTAGATGGATTAACAAAGTAACTGCAATGATGGGCGCAAGTGTGTCAGAGATTGTGAGGTTGGTACAGGAGAGGACACGGTTCAGGTTTGCTGTTTGTAGGTCACTCACAGTGGTGAGTCCTATTTGACTTGACAGCACCTAACAACAAATAGTAAGAAGTTGTGGTTTGACTCTGCCCGCTGCTGTGTGGGAGAAGGATGGACAATCTCCTGTGGGATTTACTGCCTCTGAAAACCAGCTGGAGGGCCAGATCTGTGTTGGTTCCAACTTGACAGCATACAAAAATCACTTTTCAACTGTACAATTCAATGGCTTTCAGTATCTTAGCAGATTTTTAAAATTATCACAATTAATTTTAGAATATTTTTCCATACCAAAGAAAAATTATCACCCCCAAAAGAAACTTCATACAGTTAACAATCACCTCTCACTTCCCTAACCTTACCTTTAACCTTGTCATTTAAGTCCGATATACAACAGAACAAAACCTGCTTTACCTTGTGACATCGTTACAATCTCTGTTGAAGCCATTGTTGAAGCCACTATGTCAATCTATCTCATTGAAGATCTTCCTCCTCTAGTTTTTCTAAGCATGATGTTTTTCTCTATAATGGTCCCTCTTGATAATAATATATATAAGGTAGGCGTCAGAAATACAAGTCAGATTCATTAAAAGAGCATGTGGAATAGGGATATCATTACTGTATGTCTGATGAATCTTGACTGAAAGCAGAGAATACTAGACAGATTCACCTGTGTTTTATTTATCATGGAAGGCCATTTAACAGTGGGGATTATAACAAATTATTGATAAACCTGTGAAGCATGGCAATTCCAAACATTTAATTGTGTTCATGTGCAACCTGGACAGAGAGCAAGATGCAGTTGTTCAATTGGAACAAGGTGATAGTGTGTGATTTAAAGTCAGAAAGAGTGTGTGTAGGAGTTATATCATTTCATTATACTTACTAAATATTATTATAAATTAAATATAGGTTGAACAAGTAATTTGAGAAGAAGAATTCGGCATCAGGATTGTAGGAGGACTCGTTGTTGTTAAGGGCCATTGGGTTGAGGATGGCTCATAGTGACTCTATGAACAACAGATGAACTCTGTTCTATTCTGCACCATCCTTGTCATCCTCAACACATTAGGGTCCAATGAGATTGATTATATCAATCAATCTCATTGGAGGTTTTCCTCTCCTTTGCTGACCCTCCACCTTTCCAAGCATGATCTCCCTTGAAAAGGAATAGCCACTCCTAACAGCATGCCTGAAATATATGAGACAAAGCTTCACTCTCTTTACCTCCAGGGAACATGCTGGTTGCTCTTTCTCCAAGAGATAGCTGTTGAGGATGACTCATTAACAACCTACAATTTGCAAATGACACAACCTTGTTTGCTGAAAGAAAAGTAGACTTAGAACACTTACTATTAAAGATGGAAGACTAGCATTCAATATGAATCACACCTCAACATAAAAAAACCAAAATAATCACACTTGGACAAATAAAAACATTCACACATTCTGATAAATGGAGGAAAGATCCAAGTTGTCAAAAATGTCATTTCATACCAATCAATATCCTTGTAAGCAGCAACCAAGACATCAAAAGATTTGTTATATTAAGCAAATCTGCTAAGAAGGATCTCTTTAAAGTGTTAAAGAGCAAAGATACCACTTTGAGGACTAAGGTGGGTCTAAACCAAGTCATAGTATTTTCAATCACTTCATATGCTTGTAAAAGCAGGACAATGACTTAGGGAGACTGAAGCAAAATGAATACATTGTAATTATGGTGCTAGCAAAAAATATTGGATATACCATAAACTGCCATTTTGTTGTTGTTGTTTTGTGTCATCGAGTCACTTGCGACTCATAGCGACCCTAGATACAACAGCCCTATACTCTGCTCTGTCCTGTGCCAGTCACACTATCTCTGACACTCCCATCCCAATTATCCCAGTCACTGATCAATCCACCTCATAGAGGGCCTTCCTCTCCTGCGCTGTCCCTCCACCCTCCCAAGCATGATGTCCCTCTCTAAGGACCGGTCTCTCCTCACAACATGTCCAAAGTATGTTAGACGGAGCCTCAGAATCCTTGCCTCCAAGGAGCCACCCAGTTTAACCCTTTCTAGGATGAATCTGTTTGTTTTCCTAGCAGTCCATGGTACCCTCAATACTCTTCTCCAGCACCAAAGCTCAAAGGCATCAATTCTCCTTCTATCCTCCTTGGTCATTGTCCAACTCTCTGATGCATAACAAGTGATAGCAAAGACCATGGCCTGTATCAGACGCACCTTAGTCTCTAGAGAGACACCATTGCTCTTCAGTACTTTGGAGAGGTCCCTAACAGCAGACTTTCCCATCGCAATACTTCTTTTCATTTCCTGGCTACTGGTGCCAAGAGTGTTGACCGTGGAGCCAAGCAAACTGAAGCTTTTCTCAATCTCTTCGCCATCCATCCTGATGCTGCCCATTGGTCCAGTGGTGGGAATCTTTGTCTTCTTGAAATTGAGCCTCAAATGAAAAAAAAAAAAAAGTATGGAAGAAATCAAGTCAGAATGCTTCTTAGAAATGAGGATGACAATACTTCATATGATATATTTTGAGAATATTATCAGAAGAGCCAATCCTTGGAGAAAGATGCTTAGTAGAGTGTAAAGAGACAGGAGAAAAGACCTCCACTGACATGGATTGACACAGTTGCTACAACAATGGGCTCAAACTGAGCAGTGGTTGTGAGGATTGTTGTTAGGTGCTGATGAGTTGAGTATGATCCTATAATAGTTGATCTGAGCCCCATCCTACTTTTTGGCATCTTCACATTCCTGACACCTGTAACAGCCCATTGTGGCAGTCATTATGTCATCCACCTGACTGAAGGTTTTGCACTCCTTTGCAACTCCTTTGCACTCCTCTACCCTTCCATGCATCATATCCCTCTCCATAGAATAGCCCCTCCAACAACATGCCCAAAGTATGTGAGGCAAAGCCATATCATCCTTGCCTCCAAAGATTACTCCACCTGTACCCTCTCCAAGACATACTTGTTTGATCTTTTGACCATC
Source organism: Elephantulus edwardii (assembly GCF_000299155.1). Lineage (NCBI taxonomy): Eukaryota > Metazoa > Chordata > Mammalia > Macroscelidea > Macroscelididae > Elephantulus > Elephantulus edwardii. The sequence continues at coordinate 9,599,801 of NW_006399812.1, read as the reverse complement.
CGTGGAATGTTCAGTGCTCTTGTCCAACACCAAAACACAAAGGCATCAATTCTTCTGTTGTCTCTATTCATTGTCCAGCTCTCAGTGTCCAAGTGATCAGAAAGACCATGGCCTAAATCAGATGCACCTTCGTCCTCAAACTGACATCATTACTTCTCAATAATTTGGAGAGGTTCATAAAACAGCAGACTTTCTCAGTGCAATATATCTCCTGATTTCCTGACTGCTGGTACCAACGGTGTTAATTGTGGATCCAAGTAAGATGAAGTTCTTGACTGTTTCAATCTATTCTCCATCCATCATGATGTTGCCTGTTAGTCCAGTGGCAAGAATCTTGAATCTTTGTTTTCTTGACATTGAGATGCAGTCCATATCAAAGGCTGCAGTCCTTGATCTCCTGAAACATGTACTTCAAGTCCTCCTTTCAGCAAGAAGGTTATGTCATCTGCCTAATGCAGGTTATTGATGAGTCTCTCTCTGATCCTGATGCCACATCCCTCTTAGTAGAGTCCAGCTTCTCGAATGATTTGCTCAGCGTACAGATTGACTAGCTATGAAGAGATAATATAATCCTGATGCACTTCCTTCTTAATTTTAAACCATGCAATGTTTCCCTGTTCTCTTCACAAAACAGCTTCCTAGTTCACGTTTAGATTTTGCATATTTTGCATGAGCACAATTAAATGCTCTGGGACCCCATTATTCTCAATGTCAGCCACAACTTATTATTATCCATACAGTCAAGCACCTTTGCATTGTCAATAAAGCACAGATAAGCATTCTTCTGGTATTCTCTCTATTAGCCATGATCCATCTGACATCAGCAGTAATATCCTTGGTGCCATACCCCTTCTAAATCCTGCCTGAACTTCTGGAAGTTCCCTATCTATGTACTGTTCTAGTGGTTTTGAATGATTTTCGGCAGATTTTGTTTGCATGTGATATTAATGATATTGTTTTGATAGTCTCCACATTCTGTTGGATTGCCTTTCTTGGGAATGTGAATAAATATGGACCTCTTCCAATTCGTCCTCCAAATTTTCTGGCTTAGACTGGTAGGTAAATCCAAGGCAACATCTATTAATTGAAACAAATCAGCTGGTACTCCATTGGTTCCTAGGGTCTTATTTTTTGCAAATGCCTTCAATGCAGCTTCCACGTCTTCCTTCATTACCATTGGCTTCTGCTCATATGGTACTTCTGACATTATTCAGTGTCATTTTTCTGACATATAGTGATTCTGTTTATTCCCTCCTTCTTTTGATGATTTTTGGGTCATTGTTGCCCATAGCCTCTTTCAACATTGCAACTCGAGGTTTAATATATTTTTCAGTTCCTCTAGCTTGAGGAATGCAGAGTAAGTTCTTCCCTTTTTATCCTCCAATTTCAGGTCTCTGCACGTGCTATTTAGAATTCTTTGCTTGGTCCTCTCACACTGCCCTTTGAAATCTTCTGCTCAGCTCCTTTACTTTGGCATGTTTCCCTTTTGTTTTGGCTTCTCAATGCTGTAGTGCAATTTTCAGTCCCTTCTGACATCCATTCTGACATCTCCTCTGTCTTTATAATGATCTTTTGCTCTCTTCATGGATGATATCCTTGATATCATCCCACAACTCATCCAGTCTTTGATCATTAGTGTTTAATGATCAAAGATATCAAACTAATCCAGTCTTCAATCATTGGTGTTCAAGTGCCTCAAATCTATTTGTAAGATTATCTTCAAATTCAGATGGAATTGATTCAAGATCCTATCTTGGTTCTTGTGAACTTATTTTCAATTTCTTCAGCCTTAATTCGAACTTGTATATAAGCAATTGTGGTGGCGAGGCCACCGCAGCCTAGTTTTGACTGTTGATATTGAGTTTCTCCAACAATTTCTTTCACAGATGTAGTCAATCTGATTCCTATGCAGCCCTTAGAGTGAGATCCAGGTATAAAGTCATCATTTGTGTCTTTTTAAAAAGATAAGCAAATCATTGAAAAGACAAGATTTGATTATTTTCCCCCTAGCATTATCCTATCACCAAGCCCATACTTTCCAACAGATTTTCCTTCTTCACTGTTTCTAATTTTTGCATTCCAGCCATCAGTTGTCATTAAGGCATCTTGATTGCATGTTTGGTCAGTGTTGGACTACAAAATTTGGTAAAAATTCTCAATTCCTTCCTCTTTGGTTCTAGATATAGGAGCATATATTTGAATAATAATCTTGTTAACAGGTCTTCCCTGTATGCTTATGGATAATATCCCATTACTTACTCACAACATGATATTTCAGGATAGAATTCAAAATTGACACAAGCTCTGGTGGCCTAGTGGCAAGAAGCTGCACTGCAATCCCAGAGGTGAGCAGTTCAAATCCACCAGATGCTCTGCTGGAGAAGGAGGGACAATCTCCTCCTGTACCAGTCAGCTCTGATTTGACGGTACATCATCATCATCATCATCATCATCATCATCATAAATTTTATAAAAAAGATATTTACTTTTTTTACTATGAATGCAAAACCATTCTTCTATTTTTTTTATTCCTAGCATAGTATGCCGTATCATTATCTGATTCAAAGCGACCAAAGCTGGTCCATCTCATCTCACTAATGTCTAGTATGTTGATGTTAATTCATTCCATTAAATTGTTTACAATTTCCAGTTTTCTAACATTCACGCTACATTCTGTGTTCCATTATTAAACGATGTTTGTCATTGGTTTTCCTCATGTCAGCTGACTTCCAGTCTGGGCTCTACCACCACACTACTGTAACTGTAAGCATTCCTCTACTGTTCATAAGGTTTTCAGAGGCCTGCAACTTAAGAAGTGGATGGCCAATCCTGCTTCTTACTCTGTCTTAATCTGGAAGTTCTAAGACCTGTCAACTATGGGTAACCCATATGGCATTTGACACACCAGTGGCATAGCTTTCAGTATCACCGTAACCCACAATTTATCTCAGTACAGCAAACTGAAAGACAAGTGCTGTACCATTTAGAACAATATTCTCAAACACAACAAAATGCCAATTTAGTTTGTAACTCTAATAGCATGTCAGTCTTCACACCTGATTGTTAATTAAATCAAAATGACCAAACAGTTTACACCTGATTGTTAATGAAATAAAAACAAAACAACTTACCTTCCAGAATCCACCTGCTTCAGACAGGAAGGTTTCCTATTTGGAGCTCCTGTCTGAAGCAGTCCTGCGAGGATCAGTAGTGCTTTTTAGTGTTGTATGTTGGGTTACTATGGGTATAAACCACTTTAAGGGCATCTAGCAACAATAATGTGATAACTTTATGCTTAAACTTTTTTTTTTGTTTTGTTTTGTTTTGTTTTTTTTTATGCTTAAACTTTTAAGGAAGTACCAGCCTGCTTTCCAAAGGAGCTATACCATTCATTATACAATCTCACATGCAGTGAATTAAGGTTATAATTTCTCCATATACTCGGTAACATTTGTTATTATCTGTCTTTTTATTATAGCCATCCTAGTGGGTGTGAAATGGTAGCTAACTGATAAATAGTGATGTTGATGTTTGAGTCTTGCTGGGCAGAGAAGGAATTTCAAACTTTTAATAAGAGGGTGAATTGAATCAATAGCCGCAATGACCATTTATGTATCTTCTTTCAGGAAATGTTTATTCAGAGTCTTTGCTCATTTTATAATTGCATTTTCATCTACTACTCCTTGCTGAAACTGAGGAGGATCTAAAGCACTTGCTACAGAAGGTAAAGGACTACAGCCTTCAATATGATTGAACCTCAGTATCAAGAAGACAAAAATATTCACCACTGGGCTGATTTACAGCATCGTGAAGGATGGTGAAGAGATTGAGAGTGCAAACAGCTTTCATTTGATTGGCTCCACAATCAACACTCTTGGCACCAGCAGGCAGGAAATTAGAGTCTGCTGTTAGAGACTTCTACAGCAGTACTGAAGAACAATGATGCCAGTCTGGAGACTAAGGTGGGCCTGATATAGGCCATGATCTTTGCAATCACTTGCTATCAATCAGAGAGCTAAACAATGACTAGGTGATAGAAGGAAAATTGATGCCTTTGAACTGTGGTGCTGGAGAATAGTATTGAATATACGATGAACTGTTAAGAGAATGAACAGGTTCATCCCGGAGAGAGTTAAACCAGGCTGTTCTTGGCGGCAAGGATTCTGAAGCTTTCATCTGACATACTTTGGACATATTACAAGGAGAAACCAGTCCTTGGAGAGGGACATCATGCTTGGGAGGGTGGGGGGACAGTGCAGGAGAGGAAGACCCTCAATGAGATGGATTGATTCAGTGACTGGGGTAATGGGGTTAGGTGTGTCAGAGACAATAAGTTTGGCACAGGATAGAGCAGGGTTTAGGGCTGTTGTACATAGGGTTGTTATACGTCACAGAGGACTTGACAGCACATAACAACAAGAACAACAATTGAAATGTAAGAGTTTTAATATAGTTTAGGACTAAGTCATTTATCAAGTATATAATTTACACATAGTTTGTGTTATGTGGATTATCTTTTCACTTTTTTAGATAGTGTCCTCTGAGATTCTAAAGTTTTTAATCGTAACAATGTCCAATATATTTAAATTTATTTAGCAAGTGGAGATACTATTGCCTGTCTAAGCACTTATTTATTAATTCAAAATTAGGAGATGAGTGTGTCAGGCAGGGATGTGTCCTGTCTCCATATCTTTTCACTCTGTATGTGGAACAGATTATGATCATTCGAGGAGCTGGACTTTATAAGGAGGAATGTGGCTTCAAGATTGGAGGAAGACTCATCAGCCTGCATTATGCAGATGACACAACCTTGGTTTTTAAAACTGAGGAGGGCCTGAAGCATATGCTTCACAAGATCAAGGACTGTAATCCGCAATATCTATTGAAGCTCAACATAATGAAAATGAAGAATCTCACCACTGGGCCAATTGACAGCACCATGGTAGATGGTGAAGAGATTGAGGTTGTTAACAATTTCAGGTGCTAGGTTTCACAGTTGACACTCTTGGCATCAACAGCCAAGAAATCAAAAGACAAATTGTATTAAGAAAATCTGCTGTCAGGGACTTTTCCAGAGTGTTGGAGAGCAACAATGTCACTTTAGAGACTAAGGTGTGCCTGATCCATTCCATGGTCTTCACAATTACTTGTTATACATCAGAGAGCTGAGCAAATACAGAATTGGTGCATTTGAGTTGTGATTCTGGAGAGGAGTATCAAACATACCATGGACTGCCAAGAGAACTAACAGGTATGTTTTGGAGAGGATGAAACCATATTTCTCCTTGGAGGCAAGGATTTGGAGGCTCTAGCTCACATACTTTGGTTACACTGCCAGGAGGGACCAGTCCTTATAGAAGGATATTATTCTTGGATGGGTGGAGCAACAGTGCAGAAGGGGAAGATCCCAATGAGGTGGATTGACCTAGTAAATAGGATAATGAGGGGATGTGCATCATAGACAGTGAGATTGGCTCAGAATAGGGCAGGGTTGAGAACTGTTGTGCATAGGTTCTCTATGAGTCATAGTTGACTACACAGCACATAAAACAAACCTGTAAAGAAATGTTTAATTTGTTTTTCATACTGACCGTATCTTCTTTGTCTTTACCATACTCATTCATTGGTTCTAATGATTTTCATATAGATATTTTTAGACATTTCTATCTTGATAATAGGGAGGTCTGGTGACCTATGGTAAGGAGTCCACCAGCTGGTCAGTCTTCTCCAGTGTGATTTAAAGTCTTTGAAAACCCATTGGAGGGTCAGCTCTGAATTGCTTCCAACTTGACTGTTGTTGTTGTTATGTGCCATCAAGTAGTTTGCAACTCATAGCGACCCTATGTACAAGAGCCTTAAATGCCATTCTATCCTGTGCCATACTCGCTGTCTCAAACACATTCATTCCCACCACTCCACTCACAGAATCGATCCATCTCACCGAGGGTCTTCCTCTCCTGTGCTGTCCCTTCACTCTCCCAAACGTGATGTCCCTCTCCAAGGACCTCCTTGCAACATGCCCAAAGTATGTCAGACGAAGCTTCAGAATCCTTGACTCCAGGGAACATTCTGGTTTTACCCTCTCCAGGACAAACCTGTTTGTTCTCCTAACAGACCATGGTATATCCAACACTCTTCTCAAGCACCACAACTCAAAGGCATAATTCTCTTTCTATCATCCCTATTCACTGTCCAACTCTGATGCATAGCACGTAATTGCAAAGATTAGAGCCTGGATCAGGAGTACCTTAGTCTCCAGCCTGACATCATTGCTCTTCAGTACTCTTGAGAGGTCCCTCACAGCTGACTTTCCCAGTGCAATTAGTCTCCTGATTTCCTGGCTGCTGTTACCAAGAGTGTTGACTGTGGAGCCAAGTAAACTAAAACTGTTAACCATCTCAATCTCTTCACCATCCATACTGATGCTGCCAATTGGCCCAGTGGTGAGAATCTTTGTTTTCTTGATATTGAGCTTCAATCCATATTGAAGACTGC
>NW_006399812.1:9575259-9591866 GCF_000299155.1 Elephantulus edwardii | reverse complement strand
CCCGGCCTGGTTTTCACTGCTGATATTGAGCTTCTCCAGCGAATCTTTCCACATAACAATAACCTAGATGATTCTGTCATCTTCCAGTAGTAATAGTTTTCTTAATAGCTTTCTTCTCCCTTTCAAAACTAGCTGCTTTTCTTCTCCTTCCTCCTCCTCCTCCTTCTTACTGCGTTGGCTAGGATTTCCAGTATGTTGCTATTAGTTGACATCATGTTGAGAACTTATAGCAATTCTATGAACAACTGATCTGAACCCTGTCTTATCCTACGACTACCTTACAATCTCTAACACACTTGAGCCCATTGCTGCAGTCACTGTGCCAGTCTACCTGGTTGAGGGTCTTCCTCTACTTCACTCTCCCTCCACTTTTCCAAACAAGATGTCCCTCTCTAAGGAATGGCCTCTTCCAACAACATGCCCAACGTATGCAAGACAAAACTGTGCCATCCTAGCCTCCCAGGAGCACTCTGGCTTCACTTTCACCAGGACATCTCTGTTTAGTCTTTTGGAAGTCCGTGGAATATTCTGTACTCTTCTCCAACACCACAGTTCAAAGGCATCAGTTTTTCTTCTGTCATCCTTATCCATTGTCCAGCTCTCAACAGCATAGCAAGAGATTGAGAAGACCATGACCTGAATCAGGTGCACCTTAGTCCTCAAACTAACATCATTGCTCCTCAGTAATTTGGAGACAATCCTGATTGAAGACTTTCCCAATACAGTATGTCTTCTGATCTCCAGTCTGCCGCTACCAAATACGTTGATTGTGAATCCAAGTAAGATGAAGACATTGATCGTTGCAATCTTTTCTTCATTATCATGATGTCAACTTTTGGTCTAGTGGTGAGAATTACTGTTTTCTTGATGTTGAGATGCAATCCAATTGAAGTCTGCAGTATTTGATTGTCTGCAGCAAGTATTTCAAGTCCTCCTAACTTTGAGCAAGCAAGGTTGTGTCATCTGCATACTGAAGGCTATTGATGAGCCTTCCTCCAATCCTGATGCCACGAGTCCAGCTTCTCAAATAATTTTCTCAGTTATGAGTAGGTTAAATTGGATAGATACATAAAGGATCCAACCAGATCTCTTTGACAACAGCTTCTTGGTCTAGGTATAGGTTTCACATGAGTGCAGTGAAGTATCCTGGGATTCCCTTTCTTCTCAATGTTAGTCATAATTTTTTTATGAGCCACACAGTTGAGTGTCTTCTTTCCAAGTCCATAAAACACAAATAAGCATCTTTCTGGTATTTTCTGCTTGCAGCCAAGATCCATCTGACATGAGAGATCATGTCTATCATTCCATGGCTTTTTCTGAATCCAGCTTGAATTTCTGGGAGTTCCCTTTTGATATGCTTGTTCAGCTTTTTTTTTAAAAAAATAATCTTCAGCAAGATTAGCTCATTATGATTTAAAAAAAGTCTTAAAAGGTGGATTTTTATTTCTTTATTTGTTTTTAAAAAGATGTAAGATGAACAGATACAATTAAGACACTGAGCATTTCACCCTGCTCAGTAATTTTCTGGGCTTTTGTAAACCTTTTCCTTCTTTAATGATGCGTTTTTAAAACCACCGATCATTGCCTAGGGAGCTCTGGTGGGTTAGAGGCAAGAAGCTGCACTGCAATCCTGAAGACATGCTGTTGGAGGCCACCGGCCACTCAGTGGAAGAAGGATGGGCCATCTCCTCCTTTGCGATTAACCGCCTCTGAAAACCTGCCTGAGGGTCAGCTATGGGTTGGTTCCGATTCTATGGTACACAAAAACAGCAGCAACAACAATCAGTGCCTTCTTAGCCTGAGCATTGTCCCTCTCATGCTGTGGGTTTGGCGTCTCCTGTGTTTTCTCTTTCCTTACACAAAGGCAGGCATGTACCATCCCTTCAGTGTCTAGAGCTAAGAGCAGGCCCTCAGTTGATGTTAACTGCCACTTATATGGTTTCTGAGAAGGGCTGAGTCCTATCAATCACTTGGAAAGATTGATGGAAGAGCAGGCAATGACCTACCTCTCAGTTCCATTGTTTTCACTCTCCTACATTCTGCTTTGTGCTTTTCTTCCTGCACTTGTTACTGTCTGGAGTTGACCTTAAACTCTAAGTACTATGCATATGTGTGTCTTTCTAACTCTCACTGAAAGCAGCAAGGTTTACCAGGAGTTACGATCGCTTAGTCCCAAAACAGTTGATATTAGCTAACTGATCCATCAGTTCTCCTTGATAACAGGAAAAGTTGCAGGACTTGGTGTTTATGGGTGTCTGTCACTCCTTTGCCCGCTCCTTCTTCCCACTGCAGATGTTTATAATGTCTGTGTCTCTGGCGGAAATGGTTTACCTCCTTTAGTGTAATGTCAAGCTACAGTGCAGTGCAGTCATACCATTGCTCTTAAAATAAATGGCTTCCTAATCTAAATGGTCCTTTCATTATCATAATGTGCAGCCTTGTATATTTGCTGTACAAAGTCTGGCGCATGTGATGGACAGAGCGGGTGGAATGCTGCAAGAACAAAGCTAACTGGATTACAACGTCCATTACCACAGGAAGGAGAGATGTGTAAGGGCTGCCATGGGTCCAGGGCCGCCCCACTCTTCCCCGCCAGCCACCCACACGTGGGACCAGAAAAACAAGGAATTAAAATCTTCATGAAGAAAATGATAAATCACGAGTGTCCAACTTTCCAGTGAGTCTTTAAGTGATCTCTTCAAGGCAGACAGGGGAGGGAGCCAGGGGGCTGGGGCAGATGTACTGTTTCAGCTATTTTTAAATAATCTTCAGTAAGATTGTTGTTGTTGTTGTTAAGTGCTGCCAAGTGGCAGGTGACTCATAGTGACCCTATGAAGGAGAGTCTTCAACGCTTAGGTGTCTCTCATCCTCTCTCCAGGTTCATAGGGTTTCCGGAGGCAAGCTATTATGGAAGTGGATGCCCCTCCTCCTGCCAAGATTGTTTTAATCGGGGTGCTCCACCCCACTCTCTGTCCACATTGGGTAACCAGCCATTAACACACTTGACACATCAGTGTCACAGTGTTGAGCCTCATAGCAACCACAAGTTACTGCTGTACGGCAACTTGCACACCAGGGCTATATGACCTAGAGGAATGTCTGAACAAAAACAATGAAAGACAGGCCCGAGAGAAGCAGATTAAAAGTCACCCATCTTTGGTAAGATTAGCTGGTTTTATATATTTTTTTTAAATTTTTTTTTTAATAATCTCTATTGTGTGAGGAATAGCTAAAGGCAAGCACCAACTCTAACCCACAAGTCAGGGCTCTCAGAACTTTTCAGGGCAACCAAAAAGGATGGACCTCTCACTGCCCTGTGACCCTTGAGTGCAGACATTTTTTTAAATTCATACAGGAAGGTGCTTTGTCCCAGTAAGAATAAAGTATTTTCTGGGCTTTTGGATAGTTTGGTAGAAGAGTCAGGAGGATAGTGTGAGTCTTTCAACACTTAACCCAGTCCATAGGAAGACTTATCAGCTGTTTCGTACCCCAAATAATACCCTATATTTTTGTGGGGATCAAGATGTGGTGGCATCTTACCTCAGTGGACAGTTCCAATCTGGGGAGTTTATGATATTGGGAGTAAAACGTCAATGTCCAGTGGAAGCACAGACCAGGAAGGTGAGAAGGATAGCTTTACACCTTCTTGGTGATGTGCTGGGTGTTTTACTTATGCACATATTAAATGTTATCCTCAAAACTCTATGAGGCAGATTTTATCCAGTTTTACAGAAGAAGAAACTGAGAGTCAAAAATAAGCTGTGATAAGCATCAAAAGAAGATGGAAGGAGTACACAGAGGCACTATACCGAAAAGAATTGGCTGACACAGAAGAATTTTATGAAGCAACATATGATCAAGAGCCTATGGTGATAAAGGAGGAAGTTCAAGCTGCTCTGAAGGACTTGGCAAAAAACAAGCCCCCAGGAATTGAAAGCATACCAATTGACATACGTCAGCAAACAGATGCTGCCCTGGACATGCTCACCAGGTTGTGCTAAGAAATCTGGAGGATAGCCACCTGGCCAACTGACTGGAAGAGATCTGTATTTATTCCCATTCCAAAAAAAAGGTGATCCAACAGAGTCTGGAAATTATCAAACGATGTCACTAGTATCACATACAAGCAAGATTCTGCTGAAGATTATCCAGAGATGACTGGAACAGCACATCAACAGAGAACTGCCAGATGTGCAGCCTGGGTTTAGAAGACAGGGACATCATAGCCAATGTTAGATGGATCTTGGCTGAAAGCACAGAGTACCAGAGGAATGTCTATTTGCATTTCATTGACTGTGCAAAGATTTGACTGTGTGGGTCACAACAAGTAGTGGCTAACCTTGAGAAGAATAGAGGAGGAATGTGGCATCTGAATTGATAGAAGATTCATCAACAACCTGTGTTATGCAGATGGCACAAACTTGCTTGCTGAAACTGAAGAGAACATAAGGTGTTTGCTGCAAAAGACTGTAGTCTCCAACATGAACTGAAGTTCAACATCAAGAAAACAAAGATTCTCACCACTGGGCCAATTGGCAGCTTTATGATAGACAGAGAAGAGATTGAGATTATTGATAACTTCAGATTGCTTGGTTCCACAGTTAACACTCTTGGCACCAGCAGTCAGGAAATCAAAAGACGAATTACATTGAGAAATTGCTGTTAAGGACCTCACTAGAGTAATGAAGAGCAACAATGTCAGTCTGGAGACTAAGGTGCTCCTGATCCAGGCCATGGTCTTCACAATTACTTGCTATGCATCAGAGAGCTGGGCAATAACCTAGGATGATAGAAGGATTGATGTCTTGAGTTGCGGTGCTGGAGAAGAGTGTCAAATATATTGTGGACCACCAGGAAAACAAACAGGTCTGTCCTAGATAGGTTGAAACCTAACCACTCTCTGGAGGCAAGGATTTTGAGGATCTGCTTCACATACTTTGGGCCTGTGGTCAGGAGGGACTAGTTCTTGCAGACAGACATCATGGTTGGAAATGTGGATGGACAGTACAGACGAGGAAGACTCAAAATGAAGCGGCTTGACTCAGTGACCAGAACAATGGGTTTAGGTCTGTGGGAGACAATGAGATTAGCTCAGGATAGGGCAAGTTTTAGAGCTAATGTCACTATGAGTTGTATGTGTGACTCGATGGCACATAACAACAATAAAAACAACATTTTTTTCTGTTTCATCCCTTCTCCACATAGATTCACTTTCTCCTGCTTTGTCCAGGTGGTTGACCCCTGTGAATTACATCACTCTTGACTTACAGCTTCCAGATGGATTCAGCAAGTAGAAACCACTGTTGGGGGTTTGAAGGCTGCGATGAAAGATGCCTCAACATTTACTGTGTTTTCTTCCTGCTTCTGCACTCCAAACATAACAGAGGCAGGTTTATGTGTCCAGCACTCACAGGACTCCAATACTTTCTCCTCTTAACCCCGGTGGCTAATGTCTTCTGGTAGTTACAATGTTTTCTTGTAGTTGCAGTCTCTCTGTAGTTGTTACTTCTTCCTGTAGTTGCTATGTCTTCCTGTAGTTGCCATGTCTTCCTGTAGTTGCTATGTCTTCCTGTAGTTACCGTGTCTTCTTGTAGTTACCATGTCTTCTTGTAGTTACCATGTCTTCCTGTAGTTGCTATGTTTTTCTGTAGTTGCTATGTCTTTCTGTAGTTACTACGTCTTCCTGTAGTTACCATGTCTTCCTGTAGTTGCTATGTTTTTCTGTAGTTGCTAGGTCCTAGAAACATCCACTAAAGAGAGAACAGTCATTTCTCAGTTCCCTAAGCATTGTGTACATCATTCATCTCTGTAAACAGCCACTGTATTAAAGTTAAATTGTCTGAATGGGAATTCGGTTTTTGTCAGATCTCTGATATGATAAGAAACATGTTTGGGATTAGTTAACTAAATCTCATTATGATTTAGCAACTCTGTCCCTAAGGGCAAGTTTGCATACAGAGGCAAATCCGAGAGAGGGCAGGGATAGGCCCTCATATCTCACCCTGTGATCTATAGAAGGGCACTCTACTATGCTGGAGTGTGTCAGCGGCTGTGAGAAGAGGTCATGAGCTAGACCAGAGGTCCAGGTACCCTGGCTCTTCTCCGAGTTCTGATGGCAAATTGCTGAGTAACCTTGAGTTCATCTTTTGAGTGCCCTCAGCACTCAAATTCTAAGGTAGACTTTTCTCACTTCTTTGGGTTTCAAAGACTATTTAATAAGGAGATGGTTTTGAAAAACAAAAGTTATAAAAAGTAGCTTTGTTTTCATAGTTGTCAGCACAGGGGGTAGCAGGCTCTGGGGTTAACTATTGTTCTACCCATTTAAACATGGAGTAGGATGAGAAAGTGAAGAGGGATTTGCTTTCTCCCACACCCTCATGCTGTCTGCTTCTTTCTCTGCTGTGCTGGCTTTTGGGAGGAATGTGTTGATACAGCTTCACATGGCCTTCATTTATGGCTTGTTCAGCTCCTGCTGGGCTAAGAAGGCATTTCCAGCTTTGAGAAGAGGATGAATTAAATCTGCAGCTGCAATGAGCTTACCTTGGCATTTTTCATGATTTCTGCAGTGTTAAAAACGTTTGCCAATGTTTGCATTTAATAGTTTCTGCTTTGGTGAAATTATTGAGATTCCCAACTGTGATTTCAATGGTTCTTGGAGTAGTAGGGCATTTGTAAATTGCTGGCAGAAATTAATAGCAAAGTAAGAGAGAGTGAGAAAGAAGGTGGAGTGTGTGTGTGTGTGTGTGTGTGTGTGTGTGTGTGAGAGAGAGAGAGAGAGAGAGAGAAGGAGAGGTAGAGGGAGGGGAAGGAGAGGGAGAGAGAAAGGTATAGGGAGGGGAAAAGGAGAGAGATAGACATGGAGGGAGAGAGAAAGAGAAGGAGAGAGGGAGAGGGAGAAGGAGAGAGGAAGAGGAGAAGGAGAGGGAGAGAGAGAGAGATGGAGGGAGAGATAAAAAGAAAAAGAGGGGAGGGGGAGAAGGAGAGAGGGAGTGGGAGAGTGGGAGAGAGAGAGAAGAGAGAAGAGAGAAGAGAGAAGAGAGAGATGGGGGCAGAGAGAATCCAGAAACCAGCAAGTGAAGATTTAATTGAAGGAAAAAAGAGAAAAAGGATGATGGATGAATTGGTGGATCATGGGTAGAAAGAAGGACACAAAGATATACATATAGGTGTCGTTGTTGTTGTGTACAATTCAGCCAGAGCTTACCCATAATTGATCCTTCAGCATATTTTCAGAGGCAGTAAATCACCTGGGGGGAGATTACCCAGCCTTCTCCTGTGGAGCAGCTGGTGGCCTCGAACCACATGCCTTCAGGATTGCAGCACAGCTTCTTGCCATTAGGTCACCACGACCTGGATTAGAAGCTGAAAATTCAAACGCCCACAGTTTGAGATCAAATATGATTCCAGGTTTTTTTAGTTCTCCCTCAGAAACCAGAAGGCCTCGAGTTTATGTTAAACCTTCAATTCCAAAGATTAGAAACACATTTTTTATTAAAAGCACACATTGTGCATGTACAGCCAACAGTAGCAAGTGGCACCTCTGAGACTACTTTTCTGGGGCCAGATGTGGACTATTTACCACCTTTGGTCCAAGCAGATGAGCCTGTTTAGGAGGTAGTCACATTGTAAATTCCCTTTGTGTTCCCACAGCCATGGAGGCACAGTGCATTGACATCAAGCGTCTAGGTCAGTGAAGCTCACACCTGCACATACCTGTGTTTGAGTAATCACCATGCAGATAATTTCAATAGAACATTTCAGTCCCCAGAGGGTTTTCTGAATCAATGGGGGAGTGGTTTCACTGAGACGGGAGAAGAGTGTTCCTTTCTGAGGGCATGAAGGCAAGAGACGCTGAAGACACTTCTAGGTGATGGATGGGGACCTATGTCCTCTTGTACATATTCTTGGCTATTGAGTTGCATTGGGTATTCCTGGGAGCTTCCTTGACTTGGTACCATGCTAGGAAAAGGTAGAGGATCGTGGGTCAGGCTTGGTAAGAAAGAGTAAAACCAGCAGCCTGGGAGCCAACCCCACAGGCCATGGGGAGGGAGAGGGGATGGCCAGAAGCTGAGTTAGGTCTAGAACCTAATGAAAGTATGGACTTTGAAGCACCCAGGGCTCCTATCGACACTGAAGGCTAAGAGAGACCTCCAAGATGCTACAGAGGCCCTAGAGCCCACCACCAACAGGTGAAGGCCATGGACTGGTGAGCCAAGCTCATGTATTTAGGGAAAAGTGTAGTGCTTCTATTCTTAGGTTAAAAAGAAAACTCAGACTATTAAATTTATTGTGCTTGAATTTTTAATTTAAAGACTCCATCTGGCAAATTGAGGTTGCTGTCCAATCTCCTTGACTGAAGGAAGTCCCAGTGCAGGCCCATGGTGTCCAACCTGAAAGGGCATCATGGGTGAGGCAGTGTGTTTGCTGATTCTAAGCTTATAGGTTTGGGTGAGTTCATTTCCAGATTGCATTGTTTTCCTCAGGTTTTTAAAAGGTATTTTTTTGTATAGTGGGCTTTTTGTCCAATATGCATTTGGACAAGGCGGTGAAAGGCAGTGTTGGTGAGGGGCGGTAGCCTGAAGCCCAATAGATGAGAGTTACAACTCACTCTTTTTCTAATTCTGGAGGGATTTGGCCCTCCTCTGGGGTGAGAAGAGATGTAAATGCCTTTCCCCCTGTGAAGTCAGGAGTGGCTGGAGGGACCCAATTTTCACCTGGTGACTTGTGGCACTGTATTAATGAGGTGTTTGAACTGTCTTCAGAAATTTCTCTGGCTACACATGAGCCTCTGTGAGCTACTCAGATGAAAGTGGCCTTTGTTTCTGCAAGTACCAGTCCTTTGTATTGTGACTAATTGCTTTCGCCTTCTCACCACTCCTGAGTTTTTCCTTTTGCTCAAGGTGACTGAGCTGACCATGGCTGGATTCTGGGGTTCCTGAGTTCACTGGACTCTACACATCCAGAGTTCCTCTGTTTGTGACTTTTCCAGGTCCCAGAATGCACCAACAGCTCTGTGGGCCTGATAGTTTGGATTGGGTTCCTCTTGACCAACTTCCAGGAGACTGACTTCTCCATTTCTCTCCCCATAGGCAGTGAGCATACCCTGTTCAAATGAGAGTGGTCATTGAGAGCCCCAGTGTCACATCTAGTAGCCAGCCATTGGAGTCCTGGGAGCCTCAGTTTTAAATGCTATGCTCAGTCTTTGATAGTCACACCTGTTGCATGCATGCTAGTACATTGTTGTTTAATTATGTGAGTCAACTGTTAGTAACCTTGTGAATAATAATTGCTAGGAACCCTGCACTACCCAGAGCCAATTTCACTGTCTCTGACACATCTGATCCCATTGCCACTGTCACTGCATCAATCCATCTCCTCCAGGGTCTTCCTGTCCCGTGTTGACCCTCCATCTGTCCAAGCATAATGCCCTTCTCCAAGGACTGGTTCTTTCTGGCTACTTGCCCATAGTATGTAATTTGTGGTTGTAAAGTGCTGTCGAGTAGTAAGCAACTCATAGCCACCCTATGAACAAAAGTCCTCAACATTTGTGTGACTTTCGTCCTCTCTCCAAGTTCATACGGTTTTCTGATTCCAAGCTTGTTTTAATCGGGGAGCTCCACCAAACACTGTCTGCCATGGGTAACCATTAGCAGATATGACAAATCAATGTCACAGTGTTCAGCTTCACAGCAACCACAAGTTACCGCTGTACAGCAAGTGGACAGAAACACCAGGGCTATACGATCTAGAGGAATGTTTGAACACAAACAATGAAAAACAGGCCCGAAGGCCATGGATTAAAAATCATCCACCTTTGGCTTGGTAGTATCACTTTCTGTCCACTAGGCCAAATGGAGACAGTGTTTAAAAATGCTTGCCTTCAAGGAGTAACTTGGTTTCACTTGCTCTAGGACAGACATGTTCATTTTTTTGTCAATTCATGGTATGTTCCATACTTTTTTCCAGCACCACAACTCAGAGGCATCAATTCTTCTTTCACCCTAGTCATTATAATTCCCTTTACAAGGAGTTCTGTTACCTAGTGGTGGTAAGAAGTACACTGTAATCTCAAAGGCACACATTTTGAACTCAAGAGCGTCTCTGCTGGAAAATCATGGGCAGTCTCCTCCTGTGTGACTGTCTCTGACTGACTGCCGCTGGAGGGTCAGCTATGAGTCGGTTCCAACTCCATGGCACACAACAACAGCAACGTCCTTTATAGCTAAGATCACATTAAGCCTCAGCGTTATCCTGTGAGGAAGGCAGTTTCATTTCTTTGACCAGAAGAGGAAATAGATTATAGTTGTTATTATTAGATGCTGTCAAGGGGGGACCAAAACTCATAGTGATCCCATGAACAACACTCTGGACCTTGCCATAGCCTGGACCATCCCCATGAGCTCCATCGAACCCAAGCCCATTGTTGCAATCACTGTGGCATCTGTCATGTTGAGGGCCTTCCTCTCTCTGACCTTTCCCAGTACGTCTTTTTCAATGACTGTCAATAGACCTAACAACATGCCCAAAGTATGTGAGATCAAGTTGCACCATCGTTGCCTCAATGGAGAGACTTGTTCTTTCACTGTTGTTGTGATGCACTGTCGAGTTGAAACTGCTATGGAGCTAACTCTCCAGCAAGTTTTCAGAGGCAGTAAATTCCATGGGAGATTACCCACCTTTCTCCCACATGTATTCAATGCTGTTTGCCAACACTGCAATTCAAAGGTATCATTTCTTTTTCAATTCTTTTACATCATCTAACTAGTTTGGCTTTTATTTTGTTTTAAGAAACACCTTGTTGTTGTTGTTGTTAGGTGCTATTGAGTATGACTGATAGTGACACTATGAACAGTCACCTGAACCCTGCCCTCTCCTGTGCCATCCTTATCTCAACACACTCGAGCTCTTTGCTGAAGTCACCATGTCAATCCATGTCATTGGGGGTGGGGTGTGTCTTCCTCTCCTTCATTGATTCTCCATATTTCCACAGATGATGCCCCTGTCCTAGGAATAGTCCTGCCTAGCTACATGTCCAAAGTACAAAAGATGAAGCTTTACCATCTTTGCATTTAAGGAGCACTCTGGCTGCACTTTTCTCAAGACTTATCTGTTTGTTCTTTTCACAATCCATGGGATAATCAATACTCTTCTCCACCACCACAACCCAAAGGCATTCATCCTTTTCCTGTCATCCTTCTTCATTGACCAGCTCTCTGGTGCATAACAGGTGATTGAGAAGACCATTGCCTGAACCAGGTGTATGTCCCTTAGACTTCAAACTGACACCATTACTATTCAGCATTTTGCAGAAGTCCATGACAGTGGGCTTACTCAGTGCAATACCTCTCCTGACAGCCTAGCAGGTGCTGAATTACTTGTCTAAAGACTCTGAGCTTAAGTCCCTCTGGTTCCAAAGCTCATCTGTTTCCTAGGTCATTTGAGGCCTAGTGGTGCAGTAGTTAAACACTTGGCTGCTAACTGAAAGGTGGTTGTTTTTGTTGTTGTTGTTAAGTACCGTCGAGTTGTAGACGACTCATAGTGACCCTATGAACGAAAGGCCTGAGCACTGTTGATAGAGTTTCTGGAGACAAGCATTTCAGAAGTAGATGCCACTCCTGCTTCCAAGCTTGTTTTAATCGGGGAGCTCCACAAAACACTGTCCACCATAGGTAACCATTATCACATTTGACACATCAGTGCCACAGTGTTCAGCTTCACAGCAACCACAAGTTACCTGTGTACAGCAATGCACAGACCAGTGCTTGACCACCGCAAAGATTTTTAACTGAAAGGTAAGTAGTTAAAACCCACCAGCATCTCCCTAAGAGAAAGATTCCTAATCTGCTTCTAAAGATTACAGCCTTGAAAACCCCATGGGGCCAATCTGTCACATCCTATAGTTTCACTTTGTTTCTCACTGCCATCGAGTCAGAACCATAGAACCTTCAATAGTTTTTTGGAAGCTGCAAAAGGCATAGGAGAAGACTGCCCATCTTTCTTCCACGGAGCCCCTGAGGGATTTGAACCGCAGAGTGGCACTGCCTTTGGGTTCGTAGTGCGGCGCATTTAAGTACCATTTGACAACACTCTTATATACATTTGACAACGACCTCACTTTTGGGATCACTCCAAGTCAGAGTTGACTTTGTAAGAATGGCTTTGAGGGGACATGGCCACAAACACACCCAAAGGGAGCCCAGACCTGCTATTTCATTTGTGGGACTTATTGGCAAATGAAACCGTAGTTGCCTTTGTTAAAAAAAAATTCAGACAGTGACAGTAGAGAATGAAACCTTCTCATCATGAGGATCTATGCGACCAGACAGGCAGTACATCTGAAGCTAGTTCTGGAAGAGGTAGATTGGGTGTATCTACTGTGACACAGGAAACAGTCCCCAGAACAGAGCAAGAAAGCTCTAGATGATTCAAAGTTTTGGGTTTTTTTTTTGTTGGTTTTTAAAAAAATTTATTATTAATTTCAATGAAAATTTACAGAGACTTTGGATTTCCATTCATTCATTGTTGCACTTTTCTCCCCTCCCAACACTCCCCCCCCACCCCAGTAGACTACCCTCTTGGAAAAGTAAAAGAAGAAAAATTCTTTCATTGCTTTACAATGCCTCTCCCCAGGTCCACCCCACTATGTAGCCTTCGCTCTAGACTCCTGTCAAAAAATACATAATCATGTATCCTTTTTAAACAGGTTTTCCCCTCATCTGTTTCAATGCAGTATACATTATTTAACCTGTCTTTCTCAGTCTCCCCCCAACCCCAAGGTCAGTCCTGTTTTATAACAGTGGCACCATGCAGTATTTGTCTTTTTGTGACTAAGATACTTCACACAGCATAATGTCCTCCAGGGTCACCCATTTTGCATAATATTGCATGAGTTCCTTGTTTTTCAATGCAGCATAGTATTCCATTATGTGAATATACCAAAGCTTCTCTATCCATTCATTTGTTGAAGGGCACTTAGGTTGTTTCCAACTTCTTGCTATTGTGAACAAAGCTGCAATAAACATGGGTGTGCAGTTTGAAAGCTGGGAAAGGTGTGATCAGGGATGGGTCCTGTCTCCATACCTTTTCAGTTTGTATGCAGAACAGATCGTTCAGGAGGCTGGAGTTATGCAGCATCAGGAGTGGACCTGCAATATGCAGATGATACAACCTTGCTTGCTGAAACTGAGGAGGACACTTGAAATGTTTGTCGTAGAAGGTCAAAGTCTGTAGTCTTCAATATGGATTGAACTTTAGCATCAATAAAACAAAGATTCTCACCACTAGGCCAATTGGTAGCACCGGGATGGAGAAGAGATTGGGGTTATTAACAATTTCAGCTTGATTAGCTCCATAATCAAGACTTTCGGCAACAGCAGGTATGAAATCAAAAGATGAATTGTATTAGGGAACACTTTTCCCAGGGACCTCTCCAAAATCTTAAAGGGCAAGGATATCAGTCTAGAGACTAAGCTATGCTTGATCCAGAACATAGACTTTACTTGCTATACATCAGAGAGCTGAACAATGACTAAGGATGACAAAATAATAATTGATGTCTTTGGGTTGTGATGCTGGAGAAGAGTATTGAACATACTGTGGACCATCAAGAGAACAAACAAGTATGCCTTGGAGAGGGTGAAACCAAGTTTCTCCTTGGAGGCAAGGGTTTTGAAACTCCATCTCACGTACTTTGGGTATGTGGCCAGGAGGGACCAGCTTTGGAAAAGGACATCATGCTTGGAAGGATGGAGGGACAGAACAGAAGAGGAAGATCCTAGATGAGATTAATTGACACATTAACTGGGGTAATGGGGGTAAGTGTGTTGGGTCAGTTAAGACTAGCTCAGGATATGGCAGAGTTAAGAGCTATTGTACATTCGGTTGCTATGAGTCAAAGGCAATTTGATGATGCCTAACAACAACAAACAACTGTGACACATAGGTTTGCCATATATATATGCACACATATATGCTATAAATATATATATATAACTAGATGGATTGATCCGGTGCTTGCTGAAACTGAGGAGGACATGAAGTGCTTGCTGCAGAAGGTCAAGGACTGACTGCAGTCTTCAATATGGATTGAAGGTCAACATCAAGAAGATAAAGATTCTCACCACTGGGCCACTTGGCAGCATCAGTATGGATGGTGAAGAGATTGAGACTGTTAACAGTTTTAGTGCCTTGCTCCACAGTCAACACTCTCAGCACCAGCAGCCGGGAAAATAAAGTCACTCAAGTGATGAGGACTTTTGTTCATAGGGTCGGTGAGTCGCTTACAACTCAACGCACTTAACAACAACAACACATAAATAAACAACAGCTGGCATCCAGTCAGTGTGACTACTCATGCCAACTTCCTGGATGTCAAAATAGATCTGTGCTCCCTAACATTTTTAATGGCTCACTCTTCATAAAATGTTTCTGGTGGCTTTAAACCACCAAACTTTTAATTAGCAGCTGAATGTGTTAGCCGTTTGCATTGTTCAGGGACTCAAGTTTTAAAACACGGTCACATAAACAATCAAACTACTGAGGAAGGGTGAGGGGGCGGGACAGAAGGCACAGGTACACTTTCTGAAGGAATTGGCACATTTTCCAACAGGAGCAAGCCGGAACAAACCTCTAGAGGTGTGAAATGCTGGCCCTGTACTGTTTGATCTGATTTTTCAAAAGAACTTGATAGAAATTTGAATATTTTGTGGAAATCTGTCAAATGTTTGAATGCTAATTTGCCTACCTAAAAACATCTGTACTCTCGTTCTCATTCAGTATTCAATTCAGTCAAGGCAGAAATATTTATTGATATTGTTAGGTGTCATCCAGCTTAAAATAATGCTTAGTGATAGAGTAGAATTTCCCCAGAGATTTCCTTGGCTGTAACCTCTATAAATGCAGATTGCTTCATGTTTTCCTTTTCCCGAGGACCTGCTGTGTAGGTTCAAAACACCTGTTTTTCAGTTAGCTGCTGAATGTTTAAGCATTTCTCAACCAGGATCCAGACTAATTTATCAGTCAATGTACAGATGATCATGTGACGTGATCCTGGCCACTGAGGAGTAAGCAGATGTCTGCTGAGGACGTATAAGAAAATGTCGTTCTGAGACAATTGCCACTCCTTCCTTTTCAATGTCTCTCTTTCTGTTAAGTCTTCTTGGCTGCAGCAGAGACATCAAGAAGCCCTGGTAACGATGAAGTGGTCTTGAGAAAGACAAGGAGCATGGATGTGAGTAGCTTTCCAACTCAATTGGGCTGCATGGGACTTCTCATCACACTAAATAAAATGAACCTCTCAAAATGTACAGCCAGGCAATACTTTGTTCTGTCACTCACAAAGATATCATGAGTTGGAGTTGAGTCAACAGATGCTAATAGCAATAACAACCAAGTCTTAGTTTCCTACTGCTGCTGTAACAAAATCTCACTTAGGTGGTAACTTTAAAGAACAGGAAGCTATTTCCTCACTAGTATGGAGGATGGAAGTCTAAATTCAGGGTTGGCCATTCCATATTATTTTTTTACTTACTCCAGAGGAAGATTCTTCCTTTTTCTTGTTGTTAGATGACTTACAGCAACTGATGAACAACAGACCTGATCCTTACCTATCCTGCACCATTCTCATCATCTCTTGCACGCTTGAATCAAATGCTGCTGTCTCTGTGTCAATTCAACTCACTGGATGTCTGATGTCCCTCTCCAAGGAATTGCCTTTCTTAGTAACATGCCCAAAGAATGA
This sequence comes from Elephantulus edwardii, assembly GCF_000299155.1. Lineage (NCBI taxonomy): Eukaryota > Metazoa > Chordata > Mammalia > Macroscelidea > Macroscelididae > Elephantulus > Elephantulus edwardii. Next base: position 9,576,127 of record NW_006399812.1, on the reverse strand, counting down.
AAGATGAAGCTTCATCCTCTTTGCCTTCAAGAAGAAAGATGCAAATCAAAACCACAATGAGATACCATCTCACTCCAGTAACAGGGGCAACATTTAACAGGGCAGCAAGTAAGTAATAGATGTTGGAGAGGATGCGGTAAGAAAGGAACTCTTATACATTGTTGGTGGGATTGTAACATGATACAACCACTCTGGAAGGCAGTTTGGCATTTCCTCACAAAGCTCAGCATAGAAATTCCATATGACCCAGCTATTGCACTACTTGGAATATACCCTGAGAATATGAGAACTGAGGCACAAACTGAGATTTGTACACCAATGCTCATAGCAGCATTATTCACCATCACAAGTACATGGAAACAGCCCAGATGTCCAACCAAAAATGAATGGATTGAGAAATTATGGTACATTCACTATGCAGCATGCAAGACCAATAATTTTATAAATTATTACTTGGGAGGGACTGGAAAACATTATGCTGAGTGAACTAATTCAGTCTCACAAAGATAAATATTGTATTAAATGTTATTGTAGAATGAGTATAAGTATGGGGGGAGGGAGAGGCTAGAAGCAAAGGGATGTGGATGTGCAGGGGGAAGTGGGGATTAATCATTGGGTTGTACAATTTGATGGGTGGGGAGTGAGCGAAATGGAAAGAATTTTTTTTTGTTAAATTTTATTAGTTTTAATGAACATTTACAGAGATTTTGGGTTTTCATTTATTCATTGTTGCACTGTTTTCTCCACCCTCATCCCCAGTTCGTTCTTCTTCCCCCCCCCATGTCTGTTTTAATTGTCCAATTGCCACAGTGCTTGTCAAAGCCAGTTCTGATTAATCTCCTTTGTCAGTGTGTCCCTTGCCATTCCC
>NW_006399812.1:9569028-9573504 GCF_000299155.1 Elephantulus edwardii | reverse complement strand
GATGGGTTGATCTCTGGATTCTCAATTCGATTCCATTGATCTATGTGTCTGTCATTGTACCAGTACCATGCTGTCTTTACCACTAAGGCAGTGTAGTAGGATTTGAAATCAGGGAGTGAGATACCTCCTACCATTCTTCTATTCTTAAGGAGTGCTTTGCTTATTCGGGGCTTTTCCCCATTGAAATGGAAAGAATTTGTTCAAATTTGTATTTGAGTTTTGTAAATAAACTAGTGGGGGGAAAAAGCAGCACTCTGGCTGTACTTTCCCTCAGTCAGATCTATTTATTCTTTTGGTGGTCCTGGGATATTTATTATTCTTGTCTAACACAACTTTAAGGCATCAATTCTTCTGCCATCCTTATTCATTGGCCAGCTCTTAGATGCATATCAACTGATTGAAAAGACCATGGCTTGAATCAGGAAAATCTTAGTATTCAAACTGACATTGTTACTTCTCAGCATTTTGGTGGGAATCCCTGACAGCAGACTTACCCAAAGCAATATGTTCTATAGTTTTCTCACTGCTGATGCCAAAGGTGTTGATTGTTGATCCAAACAAGATGACATTATTGAAGCTTCAATCCTTTCTCCATTTTTCATGATATTGCCTATTGGCCCAGTAGTGAGGACCTTTGTTTTCTTGAAGTTGAGATGTAATTCATACTAAAACTGTAGCTCTTGATCTACAGCAAGCGTTTCAAGTCCTCTTGACTTTCAGCAAACAAGATTGTGTCAGTCTGCATAACACAAGTTGGTGATGACTTTTCCTCCAATCCTGATGCCACATTTTGCTTCATAGAGACTGGTTTCATGAATTATTTGCTCAGCATACAACTTTTATATGGATGGAGAAAGGATACATCCCTGATACACACCCTACCTATTTTTAAAAAATTTATTAATTTTAATGAACATTTACAGAGATTTTGAATTTCCATTCATTCATTGTTGCACTTTTCTCCCTGCTTTTAAACCTATTTTTTAAAGCACTCATTGTTCACTTGCTCTATTCAGACAACAGCCTCTTGATCTAGGTATAGACTTTGCATGAGCACAATTAACTGTTTCGAGATTCCATTCTTCTATGCTAGTCATAGTTTGTTATGCTTTTATTGGTGTTCCCTTCTTAGAGACAAATCTTCACATTTTGTGCTCCTTTCACTTATTATTCTTTTACTATGTCTGTCCCCTTTTATAAAACATCACCTAGAATGGATTAAGATTTTAAGATCAAAGCCCTCCCTACCCTCCTGTCTTTGTGAAATGATAGTATCTAGAAAGAAAACTCCTATTTCCCCAAGCAAGGTCATGTTCACTGGTCAGGGGTTAAGACTTAAATATATCTCAAATCCACCAGATGCTCTGCTGGAGAAGGAGGGACAATCTCCTCCTGTACCAGTCAGATCTGATTTGACGGTACACATGAAAATAATACAATTTTTTAAAAAGTTAAAAAAAAAGACTTAAACATATCTTTATGGAAGACACAAGTCAAACAGTTACGTAATGTGAGTTTAGTTTCCTGATATATACAACAGCAATCCCAAACAATGCAGCAGCTAGTAGAAATTGTCTAAAAATTAAATGCGTAAGATGTGCACAACACAGCTACATTTGGCCCATGGTTGTGTGCTGAGGGATTCTGAGCAAGGCCTATCAACCTAAGTCAATCTCCTTTGTTCTCATTGACCGGTTTTTTGTTTGTTTTTTTTTTTAAATTTTTTATTTTTATTTATTTTTTTTTAAATTTCAGTGAACATCTACAGAGATTTTGGAATTCCAATCAGGACTGTCCTTAAGCAGTCACACTTCATTCCTCTGTGAGAGCCATCTTCAGTGTGTTTTCTTCCCCTTAGTCTCCTTTTATTCTAATTACATAGGAGATAACTCCTTTACACCACTACAAAATAAAGGTAAATAATCCAATTGAAGAATGGGCACAGGATATGAAAAGACACTTCACCAAAGGAGACATTCAAACACATGAAAAAATGTTCAAAATCCCTAGCTTTAGGAGAGATGTAAATCAAAACAACTATGAGATATAACCTCACCCCAGTCAGAATAGCAAAATTTTAACAGAACAGCAAGCAATAAATGCTGGCAAGGTTGTGGAGAAACTGGAACCCTTATCCACTGTTGGGGGGAGTGCAACCATTGTGGAAGGCGGTATGCACTTTCTCAAAAAGTTGCAAATAAAGATACCATTTGACCCAACAATTCCACTACTGGGAATATACCCCAAAGAGACCATAACTGACATCCAAGCAGATATATGCACACCCATGTTTATTGCTGCTTTGTTCACAATAGCAAAGAGTTGGAAACAACCTAAGTGCCCATCAACAAACGAATGGCTAGAGAAGCTGTGGTATATTCACATAATGGAATATTATGCTCCATTGAAAAACAAGGAACTCATGCAATATTATGTAAAATGGGTGACCCTGAAGGACATTATGCTGAGTGAAGTATCTCTCAGTCACAAAAGAACAAATACTGCATGGTGGCACTGTTGTAAAACAGGACTGACCTCGAGGTTGGGGGGAGAGTGAGAAAGATGGGGATAAATAATGTATACTGCATTGAAACAGATGAGCGAGATTAGGTATTTTTGTCATGACAGGAGTCTAGAGCGAAGGCTACATAGTGGAGTCGACCTGGGCGGGGAGGGAGTGTAAAACAGTGTAAGAATTTTTCTTTTACTTTTCCAAGAGGGTAGTGTACTGGGGGGGGGGGGGTGGGAGGGGAGAAAAGTGCAACAATGAATGAATGTAAATCCTAAGTCTCTGTACATTTTCATCGAAATAATAATAAAAAAGGAGATACCCCTTTAGCCCCTTGTGATGTCTTCAGTTGCACATGGAAGTTATGTCTGGGTCAAAGCTCCAAGTGTGAGTGTAAGAGCTCCATGTGAGCAAATATGTTTCAATTAGTGAGCAACTCGGCATGTTTGGTGTTGAGACGTGTAGATTCACAAGACCAGAACAGTTTGAACCACTGAGGTGTCAAAGGGAGAAGAATTGCTTCGAAGAGTTGCCTGGATTCACAGTAACTTTGCAAAAGTGGGAAATAAGTGCATTTTTAGCCCCTGACATTTTGGGATTTTTAACAATGCCAAATATAACCTGATTTCACCCAACTGGTACTCTTCTACTTGGATTATAAAGTCTGCACTAATGCAAACGAAGAAATTGTTTTAGGTTAAGATGTTTACCCTTGGGAACCACTTTTCAACTGGAATTTCTTTCAGCTGAATGATGAGATGTAGGAAAGCATGATGTGGATTTAAGACCAAGAGTCAGTCAAGTCAGTGGCAATGAACAAGAACAATAATAATTCTTCAGGCATTATTCATATTACAAGTATCAGTTCTTGGCTACAGGGAAAACCAAGACAAAACAGAAGCAAACCTTAAGGTGATAGAGCTGAAACCTAGGTCTCCACTGTTGGCATTTTCTGGTGGGACTTGCGGACACAGTGCTGCTGAGGAAAAAAAACAAACAAACACAAACAACCCCAAAACATTCTAAACTATACAAGTGGACAGTCAATCAAGGCACAGCAGCCTTCAGAAACCCTCAAACTCCTCTGGAGCTCAACACACAGCTCTTTATACCCAGTTACTATCCTACCAATATCACTGTTTGAAGTGACAGGGTTATGCTTAAACTGGATGAAGTGAAAGAGGGAATAAATTGGCTCAGTAACCAAGAAGTTGCAGTGGGTGTACATGACATTATTGTCAACAGTGGTGTCCATCTGGACAATAATGATTGCTGAGAAGACAACACTCTTTATCTTGCTCTTGCACCATCTTCAGCCTCTGTATCATCATGTCTTATTCTAGTGGCTCAAGTGATGCCACAAGCACTATCTCATTTGCCACTAATTTTGTTGGTATTTGTCTCAAGCAGGCTTTCTTGATAGAGCAGCTGCTTTTATCTCTAAGCTTTTAATTGACTGTTTTTTAATTTTATTTTATTATTTTTGTGTGCGTATACCGTCAAATCAGATCTGACTGGTACAGGAGGAGATTGTCCCTCCTTTCCCGGCAGAGCGTCTGGTGGATTCGAACCGTGCGCCTCGGGGATTGTAGTTGCAGCTCCTTGCCTAATTGACTAGTTTAAAGAGTCAGAAAGAAGAGACATGAACTTTGCCAAAAGTTCTAGAAAAAGTCTTCATGCTTGATTCTATTGGCTTGACTTGCATCACATGGGCCTCCCTGAGCAATACTATTGCCATGGGGATTGATTTAACACTATTCCACAATGAATTTGGAGTCAATTCTTACAGTTGGGTGTGAGTTGACCTCATCCAAACAACATGGAAAGGTTCGAGAAGGAATGACTGCCCTAGGAAAAGTAGGTAATCCTCTACCCAGAAGTCCAGGCTGGGTTTAGAAGGGGTCGTGGTGCTAGGGATATTGCAGCTGATGTTAGATGGATCTTAGCTGAAAGCAGAGAATACCAGA
>NW_006399812.1:9561852-9568246 GCF_000299155.1 Elephantulus edwardii | reverse complement strand
CAGATTCATCCTAGAGAGGGTTAAACCAGGCTGCTCCTTGGAGGCAAGTATTCTGGGGCTTCATTTGGCATACTTTGGACATGTTTTAAGGAGAGACAGGTCTTTGGAGAGGGACATCATGCTTGGGAGGGTGGAGGGACAGCGCAGGAGAGGAAGACCGTCTCTGAGGTGGACTGATTTAGTGACTGGGGTAATTGGGATGGGTGTGTCAGAGGCAATGAGATTGGCACAGGACAGAGCGGAGTTTAGGGCTGTTGTACATAGGGTCACTATGAGTCGCAAACGACTCGACAGAACATAACAACAACAACAAACTACCCATAATCACCTCTCAGCTGTCTTGGTTCTCAGTGACAGAATGTTGTTTTAAATGAATAAGGAGAGAATAAAGTTTAGACCAAAATGCAATGAATAATCACCATTCACAGCCACCCCCTCCCCAACTATAACTAAATTAAAATGTCTATCGTGTGTGTGCAGACTACACCCTGGAGGAAACTTCCTTTTCAAATTACTTTCTCTTCATGGATGATCTCATCATTCTGTGGGATCTCATCATGGGGTGACCACACCATCACATAATTGCCAAAGTTCATTATAACCACCAGACCAGAGAATCATGACTCAGCCAAGTGCACTACACAAACTTAACCATCGCAAGTGGTTACTATTGTCTAACTTGAGCTATTTTTTTTCTTGTTTATCTAATCTTGTTTGTACTAAGAACCACTTTTGGGGGTCTTATTGCTATTTAAAATCCTCTAAGAGACATTATATCCATTGAAAAAGTCCCAGAAGCTGTATATTCGATTCTGCAGAAGCTGAGCACTGATTCCATGGCAACCTTTACTAGCTGGGTCTCCATAGCAAGGCTGACGTACCTCTGACCACTTCTCTACATATCTTCCTATGAAGGGTATTACAATAGGACCGTTCCCCTCAGCTCCCCTGACAATTACACTTAGTCTGGGGCTTCTAGTGTTCCCAGCAATCAGCTAATAGGTGATCCTCTCACTGGGGTTCTCTTGAAGCCATCAAATCAAATCAGCTACAACTAACACAGACCCTATCAACAACAGACCTGAACCTTGCCATATCCCGTGCCATCTTCATGATCTCTGTCCTGCTCGAGCCCAGCATGATAGGTGCTGTGTTGAGCCATCTTGTTAAGCGTTGTCTTCTCTTTCATGGACCCTCCATCTTTCCCAGCATGAAGTCTCTCTCTAAAGGACTGTTTCCTTTTGAAAATATGCCCAAAGTAAGTGAGACAAAGTTTCACCATCGTTGCCTTTAGGGAGCCCTTCCTTCCAGCAGATTTGCTTGCTCTTTTGGTGCTCTGTGTATATTCAATACTCTTTGCCAACACCACAATTCAAAGACATTGTTGTTGTTGTTGTTGTGTGCCATCAAGTTGCTTGTCACTCATAGCGACCCTATGTACAATAGCCCTACACTCTGCTCTGTCCTGTGCCAATCGCACTGCCTCTGACACACCCATCCCGATTGCCCCAGTCACTGAATCAATCCACCTCATAGAGGGCCTTCCCTCCAACCTCCCAAGAATGATGTCCTTCTCCAAGGACCAGTCTCGCCTTACAACAGGACCAAAGTATGTCAGACGAAGCCCCAGAATCCTTGCCTCCAAGGAGCAGCCGGTTTAACCCTCTCCAGGATTAATCTGTTTGTTTTCTTAGTAGTCCACGGTACCCTCAAAGGTATAGACTTTTTTTTTTTTTAGACTTTTTTTTAATGACATCTTTATGCATTGTCCAACTTTCAGATGCACTGAAAGTAATTTCTTTAAAGCACTGTGGGTTGGATTAGCTGCACCTTTATTTCTAAACTGACATCTTGGCTCTTTAGCACTTTGGAGAGGTCCTTAACAGCAACATTTCCCAATGCAGCATGTCTTTTGATATGCTTACTGCCATTATAATGGATGCTGATTGTAGATCCAAGTAAAATGAAATTGTTGATAACTTTAATCTTTTCTCCATCACTCATAATGTTGTTTTCTAGTGACCCAGTGGTGAGGAATTTGGTTTCCTTAAGCTGTAACCCGTATTGAAGACTGTAAATTCTGCAGTAAATGTTTAAAGTCTTCTTCCATCTGCTAGTAAGGCTCTATCATTTGCATCCTGCAGGTTGTTGATAAGTCTTTCTCCAAACCTGATGCCACATTCTTCTTATAGTCCAGCTTCTCAAATAATTTGCTCAGCATACAGATTGAATAGGAATGGAGAAAAGTACAATTCTGATACACACCTTTCCTAATTTTGAGTCATTCACTGTTCACTATTCCCTTGTTCTGTTCAGACAACTGCTTCTTGGCTTAGGTGTAGAGATTGGTTTTTTGGTTTGTTTTTTAGTTCTTGTTTACTGTCGACTCGGATCTGACTGGCACAGGAGGAGATTTCCCCTCCTTCTCCAGCTGAACATCTGTGGTGAATTTGAACAGCATGCCTTCGGGATTGCAGTGCAATTTCTTGCCACTAGGCCACCAGAGCTCCTGAAGTGTAGGTTTTACACAAGCACAATTATATGTTCTGTGATTCCCATTCTTCTCAATGTTTGCTATTATTTGTTTTGATACAGTCAGTTGCCTTAGTCAGTAAAACAAAACCAAACATCTTTTTAGTATTTTCTGCTTTCAGCCAAGTTCACCTGCCATTCACAATGTGCCACAGCCTCTTCTGAATCCAACTTGAATTTCTGGCAGTTCACTGTTACTCTATTTTATTTTTAAATAATCTTCAGAAAAATTTTACTTATATGCACTATTAATGATTTTGTTCAATAGTTTTCACATTCTGCTGAATCACCTTTGTGGGGAAGGGAAACAAATATGATGGGTGAGCAGGTCCAGGGCTGTGTTTGTTTCCTGACATATCTCAATTGATTAACCATCAATTCCTAAGGCCTTATTGTCCCTGTATATTTCCAAGTTTCCTTATGGCTCTTCTAGCCCTCTTTTAATCCTGCGTCTATAGGGTCTTGCTAAATAAAAGGAAATATGAACAACACAGATGACTGGGTTCCTCAGTTATGGCCACGTGGGGAATCACCCACTGCGCCTATGTAGAGTACCCTCAGGGGATTCAGTTTTCTGTAAGGGGACAGCTTTCTGAGGCAAGTGAGCAGCAGGCTCTTACATTAGTTTTGTGGTTTCTATGGGGCCATTTGCTGTGATTTAGAGGAGAATAACGTCAGAGACTTCTCTAAAGTACTACAGAGCAATGATGTCAGTCTGGAGACTAAGGTGCATCTGATACAGGGAATTAATTGCAATTAATTGTTATGCACCAGGATAATAGATGGAGAGTTGATGTTTTTGAGCTGTGATGCTGGAGAAGAGTATTTAATATTCCATGGGCTGCTTGGAGAACAAACAAGTTTGTCCTGGAGAGGATGAAGTCAGGCTGTTCCTTGGAGGCAAAGATTCTATTTGTCTGACGTACTTTGGATATGTTGCAAGGAAGGACCAGTCTTTGGAGAGGGATGTCATGCTTGGGAGGGTTGAGGGACAGCATAAGAAAGGAAGACCATCAATGAGATGGATTGATTCAGTGACTAGGGTATGGGGATAAGTGTGTTGGAGACAATAAGACTGGCACAGGATATTGCAGGATTTAGGGCTGTTGTACATAGGATCACTATGAGTTACAGGTGACTCAGTGGCAGATAACATAACAATGAATACTGACTAAGGCAGGTTCATTTGTGTTTGTCTCTCTCAGGAATAAACTCTGAGCTACTTTTGTGTGCATGTGTATTTTGCTATGTGTGTCTACTCAACAAAGATATATGCATTTGAAATTTGTATGCTGAGTAAATCACTCAAGAAGCTGGATTCTATGAAGAAGAATGTGCCATCAGAATAGAAAAAGATTCATCAACAACCTTCTTTATGCAGAATATACAGCCTTGCGTGCCAAAAGTGAGTAGGATTTGAAACACTTGTTGCAGAATAGAAAAGACCACAGCCTTAGCCTTCAATATGGATTACATCTCAACATCAAGAAGACAAAAATTTTGTTCATTGGGCCAATAGGCAACATCATGATGTTGTTGTGTTGTTATGTGCTGTCAAGTTGCTTGCAACTCATAGTAACCCTATGTACAACAGCCCTGAAACCTGCTCTATCCTGTGCCAACTTTAAAAATATGAAACAATTGATGAATTTGTGTGTCAGTATCGTAATACATGGAGGAAAAAATTGATGGAGTCAACAATTTCATCTTACAACACTCTTGGTACTAGGAGTCAAGAAATCAAAAAACATATTGAGTTGCAAAAAAATCTGCTGTCAGGGACCCCTACAAAGTACTGAAGAGTAATGGTATTAGTTTAAAGACTAAGGCATGCCTGATTCAGGTTATGATCTTTCAATCATTTGCTATGAATCTTGGTTGAGAGCAGCTGTTGGATAAAATTGTTTGCCTTTGGCATTGGAACTGGACAGTGAGTAGCGATTTGATGAAGAGTAATTGATGCCTTTGAGTTGTGGTCTTGAAGAAGAGTACTAAATGCCCTTTGGACTGGCCAAAGAACAAGCAGATATGTCTTAGAGATATGTTTTGGAGAAAGTGCAGGGAGAATGATCTTTAGTGGCAAAGATTACAAAACTTCGTTTCACATACTTTGGGCAGCTTGTTAGAAGGGGCTCTTCCCTGGAAAAAGACATCATGCTTGGATGGTGGAGGGTCAGGAAAAGAAAGGAAGACCTTCAATGAGATATATTGATTGACACAGCGACTGCAGCAATGGGCTCAAGTATGTCAGAAGTAATGAAGATGGCACAGTATAGGACACGGTTCAGGTCTCTTTTTCATAGGGTTGCTGTGAGCTATGGTCTTGATGACATTTAACAAAAACAGTACCAGTAATGGCCAATCGTTGTTTGAGTCCCAGTCACATGTGCTGCATTCTGTTAAGCATCAGACAGAGTGTCTCAGGTTGAGTTTTACACTCAAATCTTGAAGATCTAATTCATGTAAGGATTCAGTGGGTAAGGGCTGCTCCTAGGAACAAAGTATAGGGAAATGGGAGGTGAGTTAGGAAAGAGGGAGGCCAAGCACTAATGCAATGTCCCACAGAAGAGAACATGGGCTCAACGTCCAAGTGGGCATCTGGAGCACAAATGAAGGGCAAAGGGGTTGAAACGTTTATACTCAATTTAACCCCCACCTGTCAGACGCTGCTTGAGGACTGACAAGAGAAGGATATGAGGATTATATATTGGAAAGTATTTAAATCTCTCTTTCCTTCCCAGCAGCCTGAAGGCAGTCTTCCAGTAGAGATTCAGACTCTGGCCCAAGGCCAGTGAAAGAAAGGGGAGAAGAAAAAATGATCCAAGAGAATGTGGGCAGACATTCCCTTGGCACCATCTGCTACAAAGTTTTATTTAACCCTGAGAAAATTCCTATAAAATAGATCCTGTTATGATTCTCATTGTGTGCATGAGGACACGGAGTCTTGGAAAGGGAAAATGAAGATGGGAAGTAAATAGGAATTGAGCCCAGCTCTCTAACTCACATCCTGCTCCATGTGTGAGTCTACATGAGACACCAGCAGTAGCCCTAGGAAAGGGTTGGGTCCACTGGACTTGACCTCCTCTGACTGTACAGCTAAATAATAAGCAAGAAGCCCTGTCTTACTTGAGCACAAGATCTACTTGAGCAGATAGACAACTCCTAGAGTGTATCCATGACTCACCTGTATGCTGGGCCCCATTGCTCTTTGCAGACTGATACTTGGCCCTCTAGAGGTAGCGACAGGGGCAGGGAAAACATCTGATTGGGAAGAAAACTCAGTCAGATTTCAGAATCTGGGGACCTTAAAAGATTGGATGCAAGAGATTAACACACAGGGAACACTCTGAAAGGAATGAACCATTAAGTGTTGGGAGGAAAATTCTCCCACTCTCTTTGGGAAATGCATGGAGCAAATGCCCTCATATTACAGAGAGGGAAACAAAGGCTAAGAATGGAGAAAGATAAGGTAACATAGTTAGCAGGACTGAAAACTATGAATCTGTTCTCTTTATGGCACATCAGATATTTCAAGAAGAGATAATCTCCGTAACAGTTGATTTCACCAGATCCTTTTCATGTGACGGTCGTAGTTTGCAAGAGACTGAAACTCATTTCCAGGTAGTTTGAGGAAAAATGCACAGACTTGGCTCCCACAAATGAAAAGCTGAGACTAATCTAGGATTCAGATACTCTCGTAAGAATTTTCCGTTTCATAACTTCTTTGTCTCCTGTGATTGCCTCAGTTTTAGACTGACTCTTTTTTTTTAAATTTTTTTAATTTTATTATTTTTGTGTGCGTGTACCATCAAATCAGATCTGACTGGTATAGGAGGAGATTGTCCCTCCTTCCCCGGCAGAG
>NW_006399812.1:9547774-9561469 GCF_000299155.1 Elephantulus edwardii | reverse complement strand
CTCCTCCTCCCTTCTTCTCTTTCTCCTCTCCTCTCCTTCTCCTTTCTTCTTCTTCTTCTTCTTCTTCTTCTTCTTCCTCTCTCTCTCCCTCCTCCCTCCCTTTCACTTTCTTCTTCTTCTTTTTTTTGTCAGAAGGCTGTTGTTCATGTGACAGAGCTTCTCTTTCATTTGAATTCTGTCTCACCAGAATTTTTGTATTGGTTTTCATACAATCAGTCAAATACATTGTGTTCCATTTTCAGATTAACTATTTAAGTGGGAAAAGAGCATATTTTTTTCAAAGGATTGTGGAAAAATTCCTAGGTCTGAGACACACTGACTCAGCTAGGATCATACGACCATCCTAGAGCTTAATCTCTGTGACTCTAAGTGAGTGGCCAGTCTCACATCAAATGGTTCCCTCTGGAATGTTGTATCATGCCCAAACTGGGAAATTGAGACCTGGGTAAGTTGGGTTCCGCAAAGGAAAATCAAAGTTGTATCATCAGAAGAAGAGAACATGGACATTGGACTGAATGCATGGAACCGTAAGAGCCCTACTGTTCCATGCAGATGATATTCGATCAGGTAGACTTGAGGACTTTCAGGATCAGGGGAAAGCTGTGGTCATTAAAGCTACGTACTCTTCATCTTGACGACTGGAAGAGGTCCATATTTGTTCCCATTCCATAGAAAGATGATCCAACAAAATGTGGAAATTATCGAACAATATCATCAGTATCAACAATATCATCAGATGAAGATCATCCCCCCAAAACCCCAATACCTTAACAAAGAACTTTCAGAAGTTCAAGTTGTGTTTAATAATATCCCTCTTGGCATGGCCTCTTCTAAACAGGCTTCCACTGAATTCTCATTTCCCCTGACTTCTTTCTCTGCTCCTTTCTGCTTCCTCCTCTTCCATTTCTCCACAAGTTTCCTCCAAAACATGCTTCCCATAAAAGGTTGATATAAGAAAATTCCTCTCAGAGTTGACTTCAAGGGAACCAGACTTCACACAGAACTCAAGCATGGATCTTAGGTGAAATTCTGGCTTCAGTATGCTCAGGTAAGAAGCTCTGCAATATAAATTACAAATTCAAGGTACATCCCACCTTAAGGAAAAGGAGAAACTTTGTATTCCCACAGCAGCCATGGCCCACAGAACACTGGGGTGGACTCAGCTGGGAGGGAGATGGGGGACCACAAACCTTCAAGTACTCTGTCTCTCATTATGGTTAACGTGGTCCCAATAGACAAAAGGAACGAACCTGGAGACAGAGGTAAGAGACTTCAGTGGAAAAGTTCACAATAAAAAGAGATTTGAGGGGACTGACTGGGTCACCAACGATGACTGCTTCACGAGGGGGAAAAGCAGGCTGTTGAGGAAGTTTTAGAATCGAGAATTTATAAAGTGGTACCAGTTTAAATACTGGCAGCCATAAGGGTCCTCTAATTAGCTGATAAGAGGTTCTTGTTTATCAATCTGTTGCTACTTGTGTAATAAGAAATAGAAAGTACAGTACTTATAAATCCTTGTAATGAAATATTTTTTTCCTTTATTGAGGTTGTGTTTATATAGATGCACATTAGTTTAAACTTTCTGACCTCATTTGCATTCTAAAATTACAGCTCCATAATTTCCTTCCCCCAAATGCATTCACTCTTAATTAGTCCTAACCACTCTTGAGCTTTTCTGATTTCTATTATCACTATTTAAAGTTGAGGAGACGTTTAATGGATCCAAATCACATATTTAAATTAGTTTCTTTTCCTAAAGTTATAATGATTCAAAATTTTATTTGATTTGGGCCCAAAGTATTACCTGAGAAGTAATTTGATTGTTTTACAATTTAAATCATCTATGTGGAATAAAATTCATTAACCTTATTTACATGTGTGTAAAAATTTTGACACTTGAGCCAATTAACATTTAAGAGATTCTGCAGCCTTTTGCAACCTAAAAGTTCTGACTTGGGCTGCGGCTTCGTCATCCACCACTCAGAACCCACTTAGCTTCAGAAACCTGGGGTAAGTATTGATTTCCAGCTTTGACTGAAGCTCTGGTAATTTAACTGTCTACTTAGACAAAGCTGCATGTGGAAACCTTCCCCAGGGAACAAGGGAGCAGAGAGCTGATCCCCAAAGGGCCTGTCTATGGGTCGCTGATGTGTACTCACTGTGATTGGGTGGGAAGTGTCAGGCTTGGGCAAAACCCGCTTTCTTTCAGAGGCCTGGTCTACAAAAGTCCAAACCTACTACTGAGCTCTCAACGGTACTTTGCTAATTATCGTGATGAAGAGTGTTTCTATTGGATGTAGTGGTCTGAGATACTCGCAAGGCTTAATGCAGTAGACTGTGGTTTGACATCAGCCTGCAACACCAGCGTGTTGCCTGTGATGGTCAGGGTTGTATGTTAACTTGGGTACTACCCATGATTCTCTGGTTTGGCCATTGTCACATGCTAGTCATCCCCTCTATGAGGTTTGATGTAACGAGGTTTGAAATTCTTTTGATGGCATCTGCTTAGAGAAGTCAGTTGGCTGAGGAGAACACCCACAGAGGCTGTGGCTGGCATCGAGTATTTGTGCCAATCTCATAGAGCTGGCTTGTTTTTTCCTCGGTCCCCATCATGCATCAGGCTTCTCACTTTGTTGGTTTCTGCTTTACCTGATGCCCTTGGATTGATCAGCCTCTGCACTATCTGCCATGGACCTGGGGCTTGATAGAGCAGCCTCTACCATCTCATAAATAATTTCCTTTCACCAAACCTCTCTTTCTATTGATTAGTTTTGCTTCCTAAGTTTTACTTCTTTAGAGAATCTAGCCTATGATACTACCTCTGCGATGTTCTTGTTTGGGTCTTCTGTCATCTAGAATACTGGCTTAGCCTCCTCACAGTCCCCTGTACCAGTGCTGCCCAACCTTCAGTGTGTCCTTTATTACACTGCCAAGATGCCTTTTGGAAGCACATAGTCGGTTGTGTCAATACTTACCCAAGCTTTCCATGGCTTCCCATGTCTACCTGAACAGACAAAATCCCTTACCTGCACCAACCAAACTCTCCTTCCTCTGCCCTCCAGGCACTCTGCTTTCCAGCAACCTTTGCATGCACTTTATTTCCCCTTACCTGTATTTCTATACATGCAAAGGATTGCAAGCACTTAATATCCTGCCAATCCTTTACGCGTATGTTCGAAAGTCCCTTTCCCTCCTTTCTCCTTCCCTCCTTTTCCATTTTCTCTCTTACCCATGATTCTGGCTGCAACCTGGATCTTGATTTTTTGTGACTGAGACAAATCCCTCACTGCAGGCTCACGTCAGGCTCCTTTGAGAGAATTGCTGGGCCTCTTCGCTTGCGTGGCCTTACCACAACTGTAATTTCCCCATTGTGATAATTTATAATTTCTTCCCTCATCAAAGGCTCTGTGAGTTGGCATTTTTATCTACACTCCTTTTATCTACAACCTACCTCAGTGTGTGTCTGGCTCTTTAATATATGTTGAACCAGTGAAAATATATATGACTTTAAAGTTTCCTTAAGGTATGGAGAACATATTTTCACAATAACATTATGAGGTTGAGAATCAGTGAAAACGTAGACGTTATGCACCTAGAGTAGCCTTGAATCCATTCTTCCCTTGGGAATAGTTAAGATTCTGAAGTGGGTGGCCTAGTGGTAAAGAGTTGCTCTACAATCCCAAAGGCAAGCAATTCAAACCCACCAGCGGCTCCACTGGAGAAAGATGGGCAATCTCCTCCCCTGTGGTTGAACTGCCTCTGAAAAGGCTCTGGAGGGTCAGCTGTGGGTCCGTTCTGACTCGATGAGACAACAAAATCAAACAACAATAGTGGGGATAGGAAGAGGTAAATGGGGAATAACCATGTAAGGGGCATTTCGTTCCTTAAAACTTTGTGGAAATAGATAGTAGTGGTGGTCGTGCGGCACTATGGATTTAATTGATGCCACTAAGTTGTACTTTAGACCCCAGCCCAGAGCTATTTAATCAATTCCAACTCATATGATCTTATGGGTCAGAGTGTTTCTCAGGCTTTAATCTGTGCAGAGGCAGACCACCCATTTGGCTTTCAGAGGTGGCTGGTTGGTTCAAAATCCAACCTTTGTTTAGTAGAGGAGTGCTTTAACCTCTGTACTACCAGATGACCTTGTGGTTTTTGTTGTGTCGGTTCAAACACCAACCTCTGTTTAGTAGCTGAGTGTTTGAACTACACGCATATCCAGGGCACCTTGTTGCTGGCCAGGCAGAACTGACTCAGAGCTCACTTCCCAGTGGGTTTTCAGCAACTGTGATTCACGTGGGAGCAGACTGCCTTTCTTTCTCAAACCACATGCCTTTGGGTTGGCAGTGCAACTCCATTATCCACTAGGCCCCTAGAACTCTGTCAGGGAACTTTGTTTTTATGTGCTGTCTAGTCACTTGAGACTCATAGTGACCCTATGCATAGCAGCTCTGGACAGTGCTCTATCCTGAGCCAACCTCATTGTCTCTGACTCACCCCCACCATAACCCCAGTTACTGAGTCAATCCATCTGATCATCCAGGATCTTCCTCTTTTGCACTATCCCTCCACCCTTTCAAACATGATGTCCCTCTCCAAGGACTGGTCCTTCCTTGCAACATGTCCAAAGTATGTCAGATAAAGCTTCAGAATCCTTGACTCCAAGGAGTGACCTGGATTCACCCTCTCCAGGACAAACCTATTTGTTCTCCTAGCAGTCTATGGCATATTCTATACTCTTTTCCAGCACCACAGCTCAATGGCATCAATTCTCCTTCTATCATCCTTAGTCATTGTCCAGCTCTCTGACGAATAGTAAGTGATTGCAAAGATCAGGGAACCTTAGAATAGTTAAAATTGGAAAAAGTTATATATATTTACCATCAAAACAACAAAAAACTTATACAAAAAAGAGTGAAGAGACTGAAAAGAGTTTGCTTCGGGAAGCTTTGCCTTGCACTTTGGTTTATCACTAGGTTAAAATGATTTGAAAAGAAAAATCTGGGTGAGACTCTGCGACTGAACAGGAACTGCCCTTGAGGCTCAATCTTTCTCTGAGTCCCAAGCTTGAGGCAACTGGTTGATGGATGTCACCTCTCCTGGTGTACGTTTAGTGAGTCCTTTCTGACACTGTGACTTCAGGCTTTGATTGAACTTAGAGAGAAACAGAAAGAGAGGGGGAGAAAGAGAGAGAGAGATTGAAATTGAGAGATTTTGAAGACGTTCTCAGAGTCTTGGAGTCCAATTTACTATCTAGTTAAGAGTCACCTAGCCTTATACCTCCATGGAGCTCAGGGAGATATTTTGGAAGAAAGTACTACAAGAAAAATAAGCACTGGAGGCTGGTACTCATTCTAGAGACTTTGCAGTGCTTTGGACACTTTCCTGGAAAGGGAAAACAGCAACCCAAGTAGAGAATTGTGGGCCACATTCAGGATCATCAGAGAACAAGTCCCTGACTTTGAGTGGACACAGCCTCTCTCCATCCCTGGATTTTCCTTTTGTAAAATTAGAATGTTCAGATTGTGTTGGGTATTCTATGAGTCTAATAGTCAAACCGCATTCTCCACTCTTCTGAGCTTGACTGTTTCTGCAATTCTTCACTATTGGATCATCTGGGCTTTCTTTTTCAGCCTTGAGGCAAAGTGGCTTTATTCCAGCTAAGATGCAAACTCTTCTGCTTTTTAACCAATGCACTCAAGGCAACTGAATTTACTGCCTGTAGCTGGGAGAGCGAGAAGCCGAGCCCACCGCAGTTCCACATGGTGCCCAGTACATGTGAATTCATGCTGGTTCATTGAGAATGATATTCAACAGTGACCCTGTCCAACCTCCCTCTGCTGTTAACTCTCTGCCAATGCCTTGAGGCTCTTCTCCTCTGCAGTTTTGTTTTCTTCTATGTGAGTGAGCAGAAATTATGACTCTGAGATCTCACTGGCATTTCCAGACCTCTTAAAACATGCCTGCCTTGCAACTTAATGCAGCAATAGCCTGAGCTTCTCCAAGCTTCACAGCCCGTAGGGTAGAGTGAGGTTGCTAAACAATCATAATTTCTGACTTCATTGGGTTTGTGCAGGGCCTTAACCCACTGAAAACTTTCCACACTAATTAAGTTGGAAAAGATTCTCAATGGACCTCATTGTGACCTGGAAGCAGGCAAACTATGTGCTTGTGGACAGAATCATGTCTTCTCCTCCCCATTTTCTATCTGCCAGAACATCAAAAGATGACTTTATTTGGAATTGATCTTTGCTCTAGTAATCCAAAATGAAGATAAAATCACATGGATTGCAGTTACCCTAAATTCAAGGGTTAGAATCCTTATAACACAGGAAGGAAGTCAGGTGGTTGAGTGTCATCACAGGTTCGGACTGTAGTCAATGACGTGGAACAAAACGTCTAAGGATCATTGAATGGAAAGCTGATTGGCTCTGTAAACATTAACGTAAATTATAATAAAAAGAAAGAGTGCAGACGCAGAGATAAACACATACACAAGATTACAATGTCAAGACAGAAGCAGAGACTGGAATGAAATTGTTAAAACCCCAGGAAATACCTGGGCCACCAGAAGCTGACAAAGGTAAATAAGCTTCCTGAGGAAGGAGCAAAGCGTTCACAGAGAGCATAGTCCTGCTGACATCTGTGGATCTCATTCTTCTGTTCTCCAGGACTGTGAAGGAATTTATTTTTGTGATATTTTGTGATCATTTCCCGTAGGAAAGCAATGCAGTGTTCTTATACACCAGCTCTTCATGGATATTCCATATTCCCCTTTAAAAGATTGTCCTTTGAGGATGGGAACCCCTGATGCCACTGTTACTGAAATGTACTCTAGCAGTCATACTTCTCCGCTCCATAAGGAAGTTTTTGGTTGCAAGTAAATGCTCCTGAAAAGACTGTGGCTTAATCAATTGGGATTTACTTTTCTGTTGCTGTAAGTCAGTTTCGTTTTGTTTTTACATAAACAAAAGGGCAGGCAGTTCTAGTGGATTTTCAGCAGCTCAGTGGCTTCTGGGATGGCTTTTCATGGTTCAGTTAACCTCCCCTCTTGGTTACAAAATGACTGTGAAATATCTAAGTGTATGTCCTCTTAGCAGCAAGAAGGTGTATATTTCCCAGTTCTCTCTTCTTCTCTTCTCTCTCTCCCCTAACCCTTCTCCCCTCTCCCCTCCTCCTCCCTCCCTCCCTCCCTTCCTCCCTCCCTCTCTCTCTCTCCACCCCCAGAAGAAAATATTTCCCCAAAGCCCCACTCCTCAGGTCCTAATTGATCAGATAATGCTCTTTCCATTTTTACAAGAGAAATTTAGACAATCTCAGACATGTCAACCTTTAAGGGAACACTCGTGGCTTAGTGACAAGGAGCTGTACTGCCAACCCAAATGCATTCAGTTTGGATCCCCCAGCTGCTCCACAGAAGAAAGATGGGCAGTCTCCTCCTGTGTGAGTTACTGCCTCTGAAAACACCCTGGAGTGTCAGCTATGAATTAGTTTCCACTCAATGGTACATAACAACAACTTACAGGAGATGGGAGTACTTAAACCTAAATAGAAGACGATGGCTGTTGGGTAAATTATTGGTTAGTGCTCGGCATGCCCACGCTGGGGTTTCCTCCTCAGACCAGGCTGGGGCTGCTGTGGACTTGCCTGTTTGTTGTTATAGTACACACCGAACTGCAAGCAGGACTAGGGATGAACTTGTCTCCCTTACTCTGAGGAAACTTCTGCCACTGGACAACTGTAGTAAATGAAATAAGAGCCTCAAACACATCCACATCTTACACTTCAGGAGCTGTGACGGCGTATGGTGCCTCCTCACATGGCAAAGAGACATTTTATATGATGTGCTCAGAGGAGCAGAAATGGTTATAAACCATCAGGCAACTCTTCTGATGTGAATAGTCTAATGACAAAGCTTCAAAGGAGAAACACTAATATACAGTGTTTTGTAGAAGAATTCACAATATTCTTTGAGAGAATCCCATGAATCCTGTAGTGAGATAAGGAGAGTGGAATTGTAATACTTAATGAGAAACTCCCAGAAAAATCAGAAGGTGAGTAAAAAACCAACCGAGTTTTCTTGGACCACAAACCACTAGTTGTTGTTGTTGTTGTTATGTGCCGTCGAGTCTGCTCTATCCTGTGCCAATCACATGGCTTCTGTCACACCCATCCTGATTACCCCAGTCACTGAATCAATCCATCTCATAGAGGTTCTTCCCCTCCTGCGCTGTCCCTCCACTCTACCCAGAATGATATCCCTCTCCAAAGACTTCTATCTCCTTACAACATGTCCAAAGTATGTCAGACGAAGCCCCAGAATCCTTGCCTCTAAGGAGTAGCCTTGTTTAACCCTCTCTAGGATGAGTCTGTTTGTTTTCTTGGCAGTCCAGGGTACATTCAATACTCTTCTCCAGCATCACAGCTCAAAGGCGTCAATTCTCCTTTTATCCTCCCTAGTCATTGTCCAACTCTCTGATGCATAACAAGTGACTGCAAAGACCATGGCCTGTATTAGGCGCACCTTAGTCTCCAGAGAGACACCATTGCTCTTGAGTACTTTAGAGAGCTCCCTAACCGCAGACTTTCCCATCGCAATACTTTTTTTATTTCCTTGCTGCTGGTGCCAAGAGTGTTGACTATGGAGCCGAGCAAACTGAAGCTGTGAACAATCTCAATCTCTTCGCCATCCATCCTGATGCTACCGATTGGTCCAGTGGTGAGAATTTTTGTCTTCTTGACATTGAGCCTCAGTCCATACCGAAGGCTGCTGTCCTTGACCCTCTGCAGTAAGTGCATGAGATCCTCCTCAGTTTCAGCGGGCAAGGTTGTGTTATCTCCATAATGCAGATTGTTGATAGATCGTCCACCAATCCTAAAGCCATGCTTCTCCTCATAGAGCCCAGCCTCTCGGATAATCTGCTCTGCATACAGGTTGAAAAGGTATGGAGATAGGACACATCCCTGACGTACACCCTTCCCAATTTTGAACCATGCAGTGTTTCCCTGCTCTGTTCTGACAACTGTTTCTTGGTCCAAGTATAGGTTTCGCATTAGAACGATCAAGTCTTCTGGGATTCCCATTCTTCTCAGAGTCATCCACAGTTTGTTATGATCCACACAGTCAAATGCCTTTGCATAATCAAAGAAACACAGATAGACATTCTTCTGGTATTCCCTGCTTTCAGCTAATATCCATTTAACATCGGCTACAATATCCCTAGTACCATGACCCCTTCTAAACCCAGCCTGGACTTCTGGCAGTTCTCTGCTGATGTATTGTTCCAGTCGTTTTTGGATAATCTTCGGTAGTATCTTGCTTGCATGTGAAATCAATGATATTGTTTTGCAGTTTCCACACTCAGTTGGGTCACCCTTCTTTGGGACGGGAACAAATATAGATCTCTTCCAGTCAGTTGTCCAAGTGGTTGTTCTCCAGATTTCTTGGCACAACTTGGTGAACACATTCAGGGCAGCAACTGTTAGCTGAAATATGTCAATTGGTATACCATCTATTCCGGGGGCCTTATTTTTTGCTATTTCCTTCAAAGCTGCTTGAACTTCTGCCTTCATCACCATAGGCTCTTGCTCAAATGCTATTTCATTAAATTCTTCTGTGTCTGCCAATTCCTTTTGATACAATGACTCAGTATATTCCTTCCAACCACTAGTTACCAACCCATAAACTTTGACAATAGTCTAAATCTGCATTCAATAGAATATTTGCATATTGACCATCCATCCTCTAGAGGGAGCTCTGGTGGCCAAGTGGAGAGAAACTGCTCTGTAATCCCAAAGGCTGGAGGTTTGTGTCCTCCAGCTGCTCCCAGGAGAGGGATGAACAGTCTCCTCCCAGGAGATTGATTACTGCCTCTGAAAACCTGCTGGAGGGTCAGCGATGGCTCCGGTTTCATGTGATGGCACACAACAACAACAACAACAGGTGGAGTTTACTCACTCTTTTGTTGTCCCTTTCTGCACATGCTTAGCCTGTAGCCATTTGTAATAATATGGAGAATATGATTATGGTGCACTCTTACACTATAAAAGGAGACTGGGAAGCCCTTGGCCCCAGGCAGAATCTGAAGGAAGTTGCCTTTTTGCCTCACTTGATTTTGTTTTTGTTAAGTACCGTCGAGTTGTAGACAACTCATAGCGACCCTATCTATGAATGAAAGACCTGAACACTTGGATAACTTATATATGTTTTTTCCACGGTCATAGAGTTTCCAGAGGCAAGCTATTGTGGAAGTGGATGCCACTCCTGCTTCCAAGCTTGTTTTATTTGGGGAGCTTCACCAAACGCTGTCCACTATGGGTAACCATTATCACATTTGATGCATCAGTGTCACAGTGTTCAGCATCACAGCAACCACAAGTTCCTCACCAGAACCAGCAAATAAGCCTCTGTAGGATCCAGCTGCTGCAGACAACTTCCAAAATGGATTCCATCCCCGTGCTGCTAACCAAATGCATTTTAAAATAGGCCGAATCATGTCATCTCACAACCATTACTCTTCATCTCAATGTGTCTTAATTGGCCCTAGTCATGATGACCCTATTGTTTGTCCCTAGCAATCATACATAATAAAAAGTAAGGGTTTTCAGATGGACATCTGTTGCAGAATGTGGGGAGGTAGGGAGTGTCTCTGACCAGGACAGATCACCTAAACTCCAGATAAGTGCAAGCCTTCCAACGGCCTTTAATACGTGGTAGAGAAGCTCTCCTGTGTTTGGCTGTATCAGCTTAAGAAAGCTCGCCACCTGGGAAACGGCGGCCGAGTATGTTGAGCTGGGAGTGGTCCGCACAAGGCTGAGGTTCTTCTGACCAATCCGCATGTCCCACATCTGTAAGCCCCCCCTATCTGGTCTTCCTGTGTATATACGTGCACTGCTTATCCCCAAAAAATTGAGCTGGATTGACTCTCTGATCCTCTCCCTCCCGGAGTGGTGTATCTCCGTCGTGCCTATCTCATCAGGGTGTCGCTGTAGGTTGCTGGTGGACAGACAGCATCAGACATCCTGTCCTGGACTATCCAAATGGAATCAATGTAATCTCAAGAGTCTTTATTATGAAAAAGGCAGGAGGAGCAAAGATGAAAAGATGGTTTCGTGGATGCAGTGGTCACATTCAGACGGTCATGGTTTTCTAGAAACCAGAAGTATAGTCAATCTCTAAGAGCTAGAAAATTTAAGATCACATTCCCTTTACAGCTCCACAAAGGAACACAGATTTGCCAACACCTTGATGTTAGCAGTGTAGGACCCAAGGACGAGGCTGGTGATATGGTTGTTAATTGACAGTATATGAACCCGAAGACATCACAATTGGTGACAAAGAATGTAATAAAATGTGAGAGAAACATTTATGAGATGAATAGCTAACATACCTGCTAAAAGAATAAACTCAAACATTCTAACAACTGTGAAGAAGGTACAGGATCTGGCAAGGTTTTAATTTATAATACATATGGTCTCAATGAATTAGAGTCAACTTGACAACTGACAAGACCAATTTTGAACTTCTAGTCCCCAGAACCAGAAAATAATAAATGTATGTTGCTTCAAGTCTCCAAGTATGTGATAATGTATTATAGCAGCCTATAGGAGACTAATACAGCCCCAAACAGGGAAAATGACTCCTTCACCCTTTTCCAGATTCTTTCACTCCCAAGAGCTCTCTGTGTGTATCTTGGTCTGGTCCATGACATCATTTCCATCCTCATTTTGACTGAGGCCATTGGAGCTCTGTCTCCAATGTCTTGGCAACAACAGAAAGCAACCAGGTCCACATTGGAGAAGTGGTGCCGAGGAAGAGCGAGGCTTTTCTCCAGCGAGGCTGCAGCCTGAACGGAACAAGCTGGAAGACTAATTCTGGGGGAGGCAGTAGGCCAGCTCCCCTCTAACGTGCACACCTCATGTGCCCCTATCCTCTAGCTGGTAGTACTATAAATCTGCACCAGTGATGCTGAGGGTTAAGTAGTGACAACCTCACAGCTCTGCTGATGAGATTTGGCCCTTCTCTTGCTTTTGACAGTTTTGACCAGGGAGCAATGCGGAGATGGTGTCACCATTCACTCAGAGCCTGGGCATCAACGTATTTATAGAACAGAGCACCTGTGATAATTAGTTCAAAATTACTGAGTGATCTCTCACAGATGGCAGTTGTTGTTATGTGCCATGAAGTTGCCTGAGACTTGTAGCAACTCTAAATACAACCGCTCTGAACTCTGCTCTATCCTGAACCAACCTTACTGTCTCTTGACGTACCTACCCCCATTAGCCCTGTCCCTGAGTCAGTCCATCTTATTGTAGTGTGATAGCCAATAGAAACTTCTCATTGGCACTCCTACGCCTGTCATACCTTAGATATGATTTTGGATCTATGGCCTCGAATAATTAGATTCTCCCAGTTGTAGGAGACCTACTTCCATGGCCTCAAATAAGGGCTCGTCACCTGGTGTATTTAGCGTTACAAGATTATCTGGGAAGCTTCACCAGCAGAAGCTACACTCATTCATTCTTCCTCACTTTCACTTTCTCAATCCCAGCACTCTTTGAATTTGTCCTTTGCCTTCTGCTGTAAAGTTTCTTCTGTTCACCCATATCGCATGAGGTGGCAACCTACAGTCGGTGATTGGTTGTCATAGCTTCTAACGAACTCAACCCTTCCTGGCCCCATGAAGGTGGCAGCAGAGCCTGACTGACACATTCATTATGCTAGGAAGATGGTGCTGCATCCCATCCAGTTACTCAGTGCCATAGATCAGGTGGCAACATAGTGGTGGGCAGGAATACATTCTGTGAGAACAGGTAATGTGCAAATTCATGTCCCAAAATATGTCTAATGCAAACCTTGTGCCTCAAAAACACTGCCTAGAAAGATGCTAAAATATTAAGAGAAGGCACAAGTCTTATCAGGTCACCTAGAAGACAGAGACTGTCAGCATGATTGTTGTTGTTGCATGCCATTGAATCAGAGCCAACCAATAGCTGGTCCTCCAATGGGCTTTCAGAGACAATAAATCACATGGAAGGAGAGTGTCAATCTTTCCCCAGCAGGGCAGCTTTTGGATTTGAACCATGTATCTTTGGGTTGGCAGCTCAGCTCCTTACCATTAGGACACCAGAACTCTCTCTATCTCACTTTTAAGTGCACTAAAATGAGCTCTGGTGGCCTTGTGGCAAAGAAGCTGCACTATAATCCCAAAGGTACGTGGTTTGAAGCCACCAGCTGCTCCACAGGAGAAGGATGGACAATCTCCTCCAGGGCAAATAACTGCCTCTATAAAACCCACTAGAGGGTAAGCTATGGGTCAGTTCTGACTCTGTGGTACACAAAACAACAACAAAATTAAACAAAAGTTGGTAGTGCATCCAATGGAGTATTACTTTGTCACAAAGAGAAATGGAGCCCTGATAAGACAGAATGCACATGGGTGAACCTTGGGAGTACTATACTGAGCATAATAAACCATGCATAAGGAATAACTATTGCATGATCCCTCCTCTATGAAATATCCAGAATAAGCAGGTATGTACAAATGGGACACAAGGTGGGTAATCTCTTCTCATGTGATTTCCTGCCTTTGAAAACTAACTAGATGAAATCAGTGAAGTGGGGGAACGACAGCCTTTTTAACAAATGGTGTTGGCAAAATTGGAAAAATATCTGCAAAAGACTCAAGCAAGACC
>NW_006399812.1:9529509-9545654 GCF_000299155.1 Elephantulus edwardii | reverse complement strand
TGATGCATAACAAGTGATTGTGAAGACCATAGCCTGTATCAGATGCACCTTAGTCTCCAGAGTGACACCATTGCTCTTCAGTACCCTGGAGAGGTTCCTAACAACAGACATTCCCATTGCAATACATCTTTTAATTTCCTGGATGGCTGCCTGTGGAGCCATGCAGACTAAAGTTGTTAACAATCTCAACCTCTTCACCATCCATCCTGATGCTGCCAATTGGTACATTAGTGAGAATCTTGTCTTCTTGATATTGAGCATCAATCCATATTAAAGACTGCAGTCCTTGACCCTCTGCAGCAAGCGCTTCAAGTCCTCCTCAATTTCAGCAAGCAGCGTTATGTCATCTGCATAACACAGAGTGTTGATAGATCTTCCACCAATCCTGACACCACATTTTTCCTCATAGAGCTCAGCCTCTCGGATAATCAGTTCTGCAGGCAGGTTGAAAAGGTGTGGCACTCATAAGGAGCTCAATGGTGCAAAATGAAAGCAATGAGACCAAAAATGTCTATTTTTTATTTTTAAGAGCAGAAGAGTAGAAGCAAAGAGTGGTTGATGGGGGAGCACTAAGCTTACATTATGCAAAGTTGTGGAAAACCCTGGAAACTGAAAGTGGTGATAGTTTTACAATGTGATGCACGTCGATGTCACTGAATTCTGCTTGTAAAAAGGTTAAATTGCAAAATATTGTTTGACATAATCACCATGATTAAAAAGCCCCCTTTTTAAAATTATAAAGAAAAAGAAAACAGAAAAATTAAATGGTACATGAGCAGGGCAATGCTTCCCCTTTGAGTGTTTCTCCTGCCTTAGTGAGCAATCACTGCTCTCTGAAACATTTCCACCCTCTGTAACAGACAATTTATGCTATGCTTTCTCCCACTGTTTGGATGATGTTATTGGTACAGAGAATTTCTGGACATACCTGCTGAGTCCTAGAGAAAGTATGTCAGCACAATTTCATATGCTGGATCTTAGGGACGTGGTGTTGTGTTCTGCTGAGACAGAACTGACTCATACCTGACCCTCCAGTGGGTTTTCAGAGGCTGTAAATTGCATGGGAGGAGACTGCCCATTTTCTCCCACAGGCAGCGGGTGGATTTGAAGTGTATGCCTTTGGGATGTGAGTCCAGCACCTTACCACTAGACCACAGAGCTCTCTAGGCCACCAGAGTAGTGAATACTCAAGTAGACTCCATCTTTCCTTGAGCTGCTGTTGGAAGAGTGGGCCTTCCCTTTTATTCCTCTTTGAGGATGTTCCTTGCTCGAGAAATCTGTATTGCCTAGAGTCACACACCTTTTCCTGGACAGTTCACATCCAATTATTGCTCATTGAAGTGAATAAAGCCCCAGCCATCACCCACTTCGAACACTACTGCAAGACCATTGCAGCACCTAGGCTCCTTGAGTAGAATCTCAGCTCTTTGTTGCTCTTACATCATGATGCCATTCTCTCTCTGTCTTATCTTCCTCCTTCCCCCTCCATTCCGTTATCCTGCCTGCTAGACTCTTCCTCAGAGTCTTCTTTTCGAAGAATCCAGTTGCAGATGGAGTGTCCTCAGTTGCCGTTAGTTCTAGAGCCAATAAGTCAAATCTATGCTCAGATCAGTCCAGAAATGTTGTAATCAACTTTGCCTCTGACCCTTTCCCCTTGCCTAACTCAAGTGTCCTCTACTCAGCAGCTCTGAGGCACAATAAATAAGCATAGTGCTGCTAGAAGGCCAACTATCTGACTATACAGATGTCCCAGTGACAGGGACCCAACGTTGTGATCTTGAGGAAAAACACAGATTTGTGCTGTGATGTCCAAAACCACACAGGCCCAAGGGGAAAGGGTGGTGACATTCAGGCGGCTTCAGGCAGAGCCCAGCTGAGCAAGGCTTTCTCTTCCCTCAAAGGATGAAACCTGTGCCAACATGTTGACCTCTCTCCCATGCGATTTGTTTAACTCCTTGTGATGATCAGGTAGAAACACTCACATTGAGGACATGAAAGTAAGTCCTCAAGAACCTGGGAGTGAGAATTGTTTTGTTGTCAGAGAACTAGATTCTCTGCTCTACTGATCATAGACAATTCAGTTTCTTCCTTCTGGCCCTCTCCCACTTCACAGAAAAATGTAACCCCCTCAGAAAAACAACAACATGAAAATCAGTCCCCCTTCAATAAAAAAAAAGCCCAAATAAAAAGTTGATAAAGGTCTTAAGAAAAATTCTGTACACTCGACTTGCATGATTTGCAAAATTGAGATAAGGGGCCCCAAGGATAATCATTATTTTTATGTGCCACCAATAAACCACTTTACACTTCCTTCAGTCACCTCCCAAGCTCAGGGCCATTCATCTTTTTTCTTGCACAGAGAAGCAACTTTTCTGAACTTCCTTCCTGTATTATAAACAAAGACATTAAACTGCTCCCAGCTGACCCTAGTCTTTAAACAAGAGTATTCAGTTCCCCACCTCTTGCCCCTCTTCCTTGTAATTTCCCTGCTATTATTTTGTGTCTAGTTAGGGCCATCAGGGGATACTGCAATAGAAACAAATCTTATCTTATTGTGGCTTTTTAAGGGATTTTCATCTTAATAATTCCCCAAGCATATGAGGTCTAAACCTTTACAAGACTGGAAAGATATGCACTGTTCGGAGTTCTTCAGCCCTGCATGATAAAAGACTGGGTGGAAAACAGCATCCTTCTGTTGTTTGGTTCTGGCACTGGGAATATAACCACTACTCTCTTTATGACCTTTAGGATCTTTGTCTTTGGAAGGAAGGAGCTGTTCGTAAGATATATGATTCAAAGAAGTCCCCAGATTTGCAAATCTCTTAAGCAGATTTAGGCCCAAAGAAGCAAAGAGTTTCTCATATGAGGAAAGGACTGGCTTTGTGTCTGGAGACAAATAAGAATGTGATTGTTGACTCTTGCTATGCTTAGTTTTTGGAGAATTGGAAAGTGATCCATGGTATCACCAGGCTATATTTGAGTCGACTTTTAAATCTTTCAGTCTCCACACCCAGGGTGGGATTTGCATATTTTCTGGACTTTTTCTTCCTACACAAGACCTAGCACATGAGACTCCAGGGTCCTTACTAGAAGGAAGTTGAAGGCAATGATTGTCATTTGGGAAAAGATGTCTAACATAGATAAAGCCTTTGTTTTTGAATTGGGAATTCTCTTCAGTCCTGAATAGTTAAGACTTGAAAAATAGTGCTTGAAGTAACACAAAAGTACATGGTTTTTCTCTTAGGTTATGGGTAATATAAGCAGCTCAGGGCTATATGGTATTCCAAGATTGTCATTAAGGACTTAGTATGTTTCTTGATCTCAGCTTTGCTGATCTTTAGGGAAAGCAACAAAACGACTTAATGCTGTTGAGTAGAGACTGACTCACAGCTGCCTTCCAGTGGGTTTTCAGAGGCAGTAAATCCCATAGGGGGTGATTGCACATCTTCCTCAAGAAGAGCAGCTGGTGTAGTCAAGTCACTAGCGCACCTCTCTATCCGTTAGGTAGATAGAGAGGCCGCTTATGCTTAGGAAAGGGACCTCAGACTCATGATTTCAAATGGCAGCCACATATCTGTGTGGTATACAGATGAAAGAATGTGTCAGAGGTTATGTGTGTGGGTTAATTTTTTTTTAAAAAATTTCTATTATTTACAAAGTTTAAACACATTGTTTTTCACGCAAGATTTTTCTCATTTTCTTCACACACCCCATATATCAAATTGTGTGACTCTATGATTAACACTCCCTCCGTCTTCAAGTCTCTGTTTCCACTCTCCCCCCTCCCCCCAAGGATCATCATACTCATTTTACAATAATGGGTTTAGACAGTATTTGTCCTTATGGAGCAGAGTTAGTTCACTCAGCATAATGCTCTCCAGTCCCTCCCACTTTAGGTAATGATTTACAAAATCATTGCTCCTGCGTGCTGCACAATATTTTATTGTGTGAATGTATCATAATTTCTCAACCCATTCCATTGTGGTTGGATATTTGGGATGTTTCCATGTTCTTATGATGGTGAATAATACTGCTATGAACATTGGTGTACACGTCTCCATTTGAGCCTCAGTTCTCATTTTCTTGGGGTATATTCCAAGCAATGGAATAGCTAGGTCATATTCCAAGCAATGGAATAGCTGGGTCATATGGAATTTCTATGCTCAGCTTTTTGAAGAAGCACCAAACTGTCCTCTAGAGTGGTTGTACCATTTTACAATGGGTGAGCTTATTTGTGACAAATTTCCCTCTCTTTGGCTTCCAAGTTATTCAATCACTATGTAACCATTACCTGCTATGATGTTAGGTGTCAGCTTGGCTAGGCCATGATTTCCAGTATCCGGCACTTGTTCTCTGTTTTGTGATCTTATTCTCCATTTTTATGTGTTATAAATCATAACTGTTGTATGTTAAAAAGACAAGATTGTTGTGGGATATAGTTTGAACTGAAGTCTTACAGAAAGACATGACTTAAGACACCATCCTTACTCAAATTCCGCCATTACTATAGTGGAGGCCTTATTCAGGCCATTTTACTTTTCGGGCTGTGACTTTACTTGCATGTAAGAGAAGTTTCCTTGGGGATATAATCAGTAATCAAAACATAGAGACATGTTCAGTAAGCTTATTTCTTGCTCTGGGTCCTGAATCTGGCCATCTAGGGTTCTAGGGTCTTATATGTAAAATTTGAACTAGTCCCTGCCACCACGCTGAATCCAAAGAAGCCTCCAGCCTGACATCTGACTATAGATTTGGAATTTGCTAAAATGGGAGTTCTAGAACACTTGATTGTGCTCATGCAAAACCTATACTTGAACAAATCAGAACAGAGCAAGGAAATACCGCATGATTCAAAACCAGGAAAGGATTGCTTCATGGATGTGTCCTGTCTCCATGCTTTTTCAATCTACATGCAGAACAGATAATTCAGGAGACTGGACTTTATGAGGAGGAATGTGGCATTAGGATTGGAGGAAGACTCATCAACAACCTACAGTATGCAGATGACACAACCTTGTTTGCAGAAACTGAGGAGGGCCTGAATTGTTTGCTATAGAAAGTCAAGGACTCTAGTCTTCAATAAGGATTGAAGCTCAACATCAAGAAGATGAAGATTCTTACCACTGGGCCAACAGGCAGCATCAGGACAGAGGGAGAAGATATTAAAGTTGTTAGTGATTATAGCTTGCTTGGCTCTGTAAACAATACTCTTGGCACCAGCAGCCAAGAAATTGAAAGACAATTTACTCTGGGCAAAGGGGCTGTCAGGGACCTCTCAAAAGTGCTGAAAAGCAATGATGTCAGTCTGGAGACCAAGGTACAATTGATTCAGGCTGAGGACTTCACAATTACTTGCCATGCATCAGAGAGCTGCATGGTGACTGTGATGACAGAAGAATGCATGTCTTCGAGTTCTGGAACTAGAGAAGAGTGTTAAATATACCATGGACTGCCAAGAGAACAAAAAGGTTTATCCCAGAGCTGCTTCTTGGAGGCAACAATTTGAAAGCTTTGTCTCACATAGTTTGGGCATGTTGCTAGAAGGGACCAATTCTTGGATATAGACATCATTCTTGGAAGGCTGGGGGGATAGCACAGGAGAGGAAGATCCTGGATGAGATAGACTGACACAGTAACTGGGGTAAATAGGGGTAAATGTGTCAGAAGCAGTGAGACTGGTTCAGGATAGAGCAGAGTTCATAGTTATTGTACTTAGGGTGGCTATGAGGAGGAGGCAACTTGATGGCACAGAAAACAACAACAACAAACAACAGTTTTCTATACATCGCATGGGTGAAGATCCTTCTCCCATGATGTCATAAGAGTTTGTGGAACCAGACATATCATTCCTGATGTCAGATGGATCTTGGCTGAAACGGAGAACACCTGAAGGGTGTTTAGAGGCAAGGATGGTATAACTTCACATACTTTTGGAATGTTACTAAGAGGGGTTAGTCCTTAGAAAGGACATCATTCTGAGAAAAGTGGAGGGTCAACAAAAGAGGGAAAGAAGTCTCTCAACAAGATACATTAACACGGTGATTGTAACAATGGGTTCAAGTATATCAATGATGAGGACGGTGCAAGACGATGTGGATGGTGCAAGATGGAACAACAGGTTCAGATCTGTTATCCATGGAGTCACTATGAATTGTAGTTAACTCAATTGCAAACAACAACATCATATCTCATTGCCCCACAACTGATCCTCTAAGTAGTTTTTAAGTCTTTAAAACACTTGAAAGGAGGTTGTCCATCTTTCTTTCTCAGAGCCATTAGCCATTAGTGGATTCAAACAATCAGAAATGGAAGGAGTTAGAATACAGTAGATAACTCTACAGGAGAAAGATGATCAATCTCCTCCCATGTAATTTATAGCATCTGAAAACCCACTGGAGGGTCAGCTATTAGTGGTTTCCAACTCAGCCTCACATAACATCACAACACACACACACACACACACACACACTCACACACACTCACATACACACACACACTCACATACACACACACACCCCCGTGGTGGAAATATTAGTCACATATTTATTCCTAACTTAAATTTTAGCAATTTGAATCCACTAGCCAGTCCATGTGAGAAAGATGAGCAGACTCCTCCAGTCAAGAAACCTGATAGAGGGGTGTGATGAGTCAGAATCAGCCGGATGACAGTGGGTTTGATTTTATAATGTCTGTGTATGTGGGTGTGTGTATAGAAAATATATATCTTTCACTGGTTTTTCTTATCTAGAAAACCCAGACCAAGACCTTCAGTACTGAGAGTTGTTCTTGAGAAGTAAAATTATGGGTCAATTTTCTAACTTGGTTTTCTAGTCTTCTTAGTTTTTGAGTTGATGATCGTTCTGCCTCCAGTGTAAAGAGGATACTGTTAATCCATAGGATAAAGTGATAAAAGAAATCAGCAAAATATCATCTCCAATTGACCGAGTATTTGTGCTGTCCGTAGCTGGAAGGAAGACTGACAAGACTCTTCCTGCTCTTTAATCCTGTATCTGATCTATATGATATTGTGATTTGAGTCAGCAGCTTATCATCTAACGTGCTGATTCCGGGATTTATGAACTTCCAGAGCCTTGTGAGCCAATAGTCATTTTTTTTAAATAAAAACAAGTTGTCACTATAATCTGACCCAAGTAGTAAGATCATTAGTCATGCCATGTCACAAAAGTAGGCTTGTGCCTATGAATGAATGAGACACCTTCAAATATTATAGAGAAGTTAGTAGAAAGTTAATGACTCATTGCGCAAAGGGATGGAGTGCTGCTGGGTCTATATAGCCTTCCCTGTGATCTGATGGGTGTTGAGCTGTTGTAATCTAGACGAATTTATTGGCTGCAAATCAGATGCGGATTGCCAGGGCTTTCTTGGTTCATGTTCTGGAAACTCCACTGAAGCCTGTTCAGCAAAACACCTCCACTGAACGGTGATGAGGTGTCCGATGTACACTGGTCAGGAATGTGACCCAGATCACTTGCACAGAAGGTGTGAATTCTACCACTGCATCACTAAGATGAACAGTTTGTTTTCTGACATGCAGTTGAGGGTTTGGCATTCTCTGTATCAGTGGGTATCCCCAGATCTGGCAACTTCCACAACTAAATGAGTTATTTCTTTGAGAGAAATTACTCTCTCAATCCCTCTCTCCCTCTCCCTTTCTCCCTCCCTTCCTCTCTCTGTCTCCCTCCCTCTTCCTCTCTCCCTCCCTTCCTCCCTCCATATATACATACACACACACAAAGTAAAGTACATATATGCTACTTGTTTGATGCAAGTGTGACTTTATCATTGTCTTCATTTAGGGATCATGTAGGGTTTAAGGAAATGCATAGGTCATTGTCATTTATGGTTGAGTCGGAACTGACTCATAGCTGACCCTTCAGCGGATTTTCAGAGGCAATAAATCACACAGGAGGAGATTGCCCGTCTTTGTCCTGCAGAGAAGCTAGCAGATTTGAATTGTGCTGGCAACACAATTCCTTACCACCAAGCCACCACATCTCCCTATATCACATAGAACCTCAAACTCATTGTCATCCAGTTGGGACTAACTCATAGTTGGTCTCCCGTCAGGAGATATCCATTCTTATATGCTTCCTCCCCTTCCCTCCTCTCCCCTCCTCCCCTCTCCTCTCTCTCCCCCCCATCTATCTATCAATTATCTATCTATCTATCTATCTATCTATCTATCTATCTATCTATCTATCTATCTAATCTCATGGCCTTGTGGTAAAAGTTGTTCTTCCAACCAGAAGGTATGTGGTTCAAATCCACTGACCACTCCCTCCTTGGGAGAAAGATGGGCAATCTCCTAATCTCTTCTCATGTTTTTTTCTGCCTCCGAGACCTCACTGGAGGGTCAGCTTTGAGTCAGTTCCAACTTGATGGCACATAACAATTTGATATGCACACACACTAAAAAATATATGAGCGTGCGCGCACGCACACACACACACATACACACACACACACACACGTGCACACCCATGTAATTTATACTTCACAGGTTTCCTTTTCTGGAGCACACAGCCTAAGAAATTGAGATTCCTGTTTTAAGAACTTAAAAGGGTTTGTGTTTTCCTAGTTAGACCTGATTTGGTTATTTCCTACTCTCCACATCCTCCTTTCTCTCCTTTCTTTTTCCTCTCCAATGGACATTTGCAACTGAATACTCTTTTTCCTAACTTGGGAATAAAAGGTGTGTCTCCTGTAAATGAATGTTAGACTTCATTGAGCAGCTGCAGGAAAATGCAGTGAAGGGGAGGAAGGATTTTGGTACCTCCTCTCCCACCTTCCGCCACCTATTGGGAAAACGCAAGCAATTCCAATTATTTGAGAGTGGTGTACCTGGGGAACCCACGTTGAGACCTTCTCTCTCCACCTGCTTCCACCTGCCTGTCAGCAGGAATGAAAACTGTTTTTAAAAAATGTGAGCTGGAATAAAGCTAAAGGTTGAAAGTAAACTAGCAGTTAAAAACAGTCAGTGCATAAGAAAATCACAGCAAAATGCCTCAAGGGTTCATTGGTAACCTGTGTTCTCGTTACACAATGAATTGAGAGTTGACACAATAACAGATCTGATTTTTTACAGTTAGTTGCGCTCACCCTGGAGTGCTAATCCAGGTAAAGGCCATATACTCCTGTTCAGCCAGCTAGAGATGCAGTACTAGACCCCTTTTTCTAGAAGTCAGTGTTGAAGGATGGAAATGGCAGAAACCACCAGATTGAAGGTTACTTGCAATACTACCTTGAATCATGTTCCTAATCTTTTTATCCTTGTTTTAAGGATGGAAGGGTTCCTGTACTCATCAGGACAATCCAGATATTTTGGAGGTAACAACATCCTAAATTCTTAAAACTTCTCAACAAATTAAGATGTCTCTCACTCATGGGATATTTTCATTGATGCTTGACTGGTCTGTTCTTTGAAGCCCAGGCTAACAAAGCACAACTATCTGGAATATTACTGGTTTCTGTGGCAGAAAAGAAGTGACGGACCTTATTTCCAAGTCAAATAAAACCATATATAGACATCTAACTTCATTAAAGGCCCTTGTATGTAATCAAGCAAATCATTAGTACACAATGGAGTCTATAGGGCTTTGACTGGAAGCTACACTGAAACTTGTTTAGCATAAGTGACAGAGAGCAGGCAGTTGCATGTAAAGTGCATTAGAGATTGAATTTGGGTGTCCAACAGGACAAGGATCCTATCATTTGACAGCTGTGCCCCATCCTCATTTTACCTCTGTCTCAGACTTAATTGAATCTCTTTGTTGTCTTCTGTTGTTGTTATGTACCATGGAGTAGACTACGACCTATAGTGACTCTATGAACAATGGATCTGATCCTTCCCATAGCCTGTGCCACTTAGTCATCTCTGATTACCTTGAACCCGTTGTTATTGTCTGTGTCAATCTATCTTGTTAAAGGTCTTCCTCTCTTTCCCTTTCCCAGAATGATGTCTTTTCACAAGGTCTGGCCCCTTCTACCAGTATGGCCAAAGTACATGAGATGAAGTTTATCAAATTGATTTTGACTTACAGTGATTCAAAAAACAATAGAACAAGTCATTGCATGTTCCTGTCACACCCTCACAGTCATCGTCATGGTTAACGCCGTTGCTGGAGCTGATGTGTCATTCCATTTCAGTGAAGTTCTCCATCCTTTTAGGCTGACACTCTCCTTGACCAAGTTTGATGTGCTTCTCCAGGATCACAAGACAACAAGTACATATTATGTGAAATGAAGTCTT
The DNA here is from genome assembly GCF_000299155.1 of Elephantulus edwardii. Classification (NCBI taxonomy): domain Eukaryota; kingdom Metazoa; phylum Chordata; class Mammalia; order Macroscelidea; family Macroscelididae; genus Elephantulus; species Elephantulus edwardii. The sequence goes on along the minus strand of NW_006399812.1, from coordinate 9,535,384 downwards.
GCTATCCTCACTTCTTAGCACTATTCTGGTTATACTTTTACCAGATTGAAGAAGTGTGTTGAAATTATACAACCTTGATGCATACTTTTCATGACTTTAAACCAAGTATCCCCTTGATCATCAACAGAGAACTGCCAGATGTGCAGGCTGGATTTAGAAGAGGCCATAGTACTAGGGCTATTATAGCTAATGTTGGATGGATCTTGCCTGAAAGCAGAGAATACCAGAAGGATGTCTATCTGTGATTCATTGACTATGCAAAGGCATTTGATCACAACAAACTGAGGCTGACTTTGAGAAGAATGGGAATCCTAGTACATTTGATTGTGCTTATGTGAAACCTGTACTTAGACCAGGAAGCAGTCATCAGAACAGAACAAGGAAACACTGCATGTTTCAAATTCAGGAAAGGTGTATGCCAGGATGTGTTCTGTTTCCATATCTTTTCAATCTATATGCAGAACAGGTCATCTGAGATCCTGGGTTCTATAAGGAGAAGTGTGGCATCAGGTTTGGAGGAAGACTCATCAACAACCTGTGTTATGCAAATGACAGAACCCTGCTTGCAGAAACTGAGGAGGACCTGAATCGCTTGCTGCAGAAAATAAACGACTGCAGCCTTCATTATGGATTGAAGTTCAACATTAAGAAAACCAAGATTCTCAACACTGGGATTATGATAGATAGATAGATGGTGGAGACTGAGATTGTTAACAGCTTTAGTTTGGTTGGCTCCACAGTTAACACTCTTGGTACCAGCCAGGAAATCAGAAGACGAATTGCACTGGGGAAGTCTGCAGAGAGGGACCTCTCCAGAGTACTGAAAAGCAACAACATCAGTCTGGAGACTAAGGTGCACCTGATCCAGGCCATAGTCTTCGTAATTACTTGCTATGCATCAGAAAGCTGGACAATGACTAGGGAAAGAAAATAGATAACTTTGAACTTTGATGATGGAGAAGAGTATTGAATATACTATGGACTGCCAGGAAAATGAACAGGTTGGTTCTAGAGAGGTGTAACCAGGCTGCTCATTGGAGGCAAGGATTCCGAAGCTTCATCTGATATGCTTTGGACATGTTGCAAGGAGGAACCTTTGGAGAGTGACATCACACTTGGAAGGGTGGAGGGAAAGCTCAAGAGAGGAAGACTCTTGATGAGAAGAATTGATTCAGTGACTGGGGTAATGAGGGTAGGTGTGTCAGAGACAATATGATTGGCACAGGATAGAGCAGGTTTCAGAGCTGTTGTACATAGGGTCACTATGATTTGTGCACCCTCAGCCCCTCTACTCCATCCCCTTCCCTCTTTGTATATCCATACACATCTCATTTGTTTTTCTCCTGTTTGTACAGTAATGGTCTTATGCAGTATTTGTTCTTACGTGCCTGAGTTAGTTCACTCAGCATAATGCTCTCTAGCCTCTCCCATGTTATACAGCATTTTTCAAAATCATTGCTCCTAAGTGCTGCATAGTATTCCATCGTGTGAATGTACCAGTTTCTCAATGCGTGTGTTGTTTTGATGGTCGTTTATCTGTCAATATTTTCCCCATAAAATTCTTCATTATCTCATTTTGAGGCTTGCCATTTTAATTCAATTTTTTTCATGTTGAGAATTGCTGAGCTTATCCATCCCTTTTGATTTTCTAACTCCTGATGTTTGCATTATTTCATGATAATACTCTATCTTCTTAAACTACTCATTGGATTTTTCTGTTTAGTGTTCCTATTATCTTTTTATCTCTTGTCTTATCTATTCTATGTTCAGGAGTAAATTTGAGAGTCTCTTGATTTCCATGTTGATATTTTTTCCATATATAGCTTCTTGCATTAATAATAGTGCAAATGGTCATTACAAAGACAGACGTGAAAAAAAAAGACCAAAATGGATGTCAAAAGAAACTCTGACGATTGCATTGGAGCACAGAGAAGCCAAAGCACAAGGAAGAATTCAAGATACTAAAGAGCTGAACAGAAGATTCCAAAAGGCAGCACGGGATGACAAAGTGAAATATTACAGTGAAACGTGCAAGGAGCTGGAGTCAGAAAAATCAAAAGGGCCAAACTCGTTCAGCATTTCTTAAGCTCAAGGAACTGAAGAAAAAATTCAAATCTAGAGTTGCTATAATCAAGGATGCTTTAGGAAGAATATTAAATGATCCAGGAAGTATTAAAAGAAGATGGAAAGAATATATTGAGTCACTGTATCAAAAGGAATTGACAGACACAGAAGAATTTAATGAAATATCATATGAGCAAGAGCCTATGGTGATGCAGGAAGAAGTTCAAGCTGCTTTGAAGGAAATAACAAAAAATAAGGCCATAGGAATAGATGGTATACCAATTGTTGTATTTCAGCTAGCAGATGCTGCCCTGGACGTGCTCACCAAGTTGTGCCAAGAAATCTGGAGAACAACCACTTGGCCAACTGACTGGAAGATATCTCTGTTTGTTCCCATTCCAAAGAAGGGTGACCCAACAGAGTATGGAAACTATAGAACAATCTCATTGATTTCACATGCAAGCAAGATTCTACTGAAGATTATCCAAAAACGACTGGAACAGCACATTAGCAGAGAACTGCCAGAAGTCCAGGCTGGGTTTAGAAGGGGTCGTGGTACTAGGGATATTGTTGCTGATGTTAGATAGATATTGGCTGAAAGCAGGGAATACCAGAAGAATGTCTATCTGTGTTTCATTGATTATGCAAAGGCATTTGACTGTGTGGATCATAACAAACTGTCTGACTCTTAGAAGAATGGGAATCCCAGAAGACTTGATCGTTCTAATGCGAAACCTATACTTGGATGAAGAAGCAGTCAGAACAGAGCAGGGAAACACTGCATGGTCCAAAATTGGGAAAGGTGTATGCCAGGGATGCATCCTGTCTCCATACCTTTTCAACATGTATGCAGAACAGATTATCTGAGAAGCTGGGCTCTATGAGAAGTGTGGCGTCAGTACTGGTGGAAGATCTATCAACAATCTGCGTTATGCAGATGACACAACCCTGCTTGCTGAAACTGAGGAGGACCTGAAGCGCTTGCTGCTGAGGGTCAAGGACTGCAGCCTTCAATATGGATTGAGGCTCAATGTCAAGAAGACAAAGATTGTCACCAATGGACCAATTGGCAGCATCAGGATGGATGGTGGAGAGATTGAGATTGTTAACAACTTTAGTCTGCTTGGTTCCACAATCAACAATCTTGGTACCAGTAGCCAGGAAATTAAAAAACGTATTGCAATGGGAAAGTCTGCTGTTAGGGACCTCTCCAGGGTACTGAAGAGCAATGGTGTCATTCTGGAGACTAAGTTGCGTCTTTGCAACCACTTATTATGCATCAGAAAGTTGGACAATAACTAGGGAGGATAGAAGAATTTGATGCCTTTGAGCTGTGGTTCTGACGAAGAGTATTGAATATACCATGGACTACCAAGAAAAACAGATTCATCATGGAGAGGGTTAAACCAGCCTGCTCCTTGGAGGCAAGGATTCTGGGGCTTTGTCTGACATACTTTGGACATGTTGTAAGGAGGGACAGGTCCTTGGAGAGGGATATCATGCTTGGGAGGGTGGAGGGATGGCACAAGAGGGGAAGACCCTCTATGAGGTGGATTGATTCAGTGACCGGGGTAATTCGGATGGGTGTGTCAGAAGCAGTGCAATTGGCACAGGATAGAGTAGGGTTTAGGGCTGTTGTACATAGGGTTGCTATGAGTTGCAAACGACTTGACGGCAAATAACAACGACAACATAATCAAATCAAATATATTTTTATTGATTTGGTTACAATGATTCATACACGTGTTATATACAGTAATTCTTTTACATTATATTATAGAGAATTAATTAGTATTAAGCTATGCCTATTATCCTTTCCTTTTCTTCAAGTCCTCATGGAATCTTTCCTATTCCTTTACCTCCCTGTGCCCACTAACTTCAGCTATCCCAGTGATCTCTCTGCTACCCTTTATTCTGTCTCTCTTCTCCCTTCCCCCTTCCCCTTTTGAACATTTCTGCATACCTTGCTCAGTTGCCTTTTGCTTTCTTCATGTAAGATTTCCTTGATGTCATCCCACAACTCCTCTGTTCTTCCACCATTAGCATTAAGTGCATCAAGTCTATCCTTGTGATGGTTTCTAGATATGTGTGGAATATGCTCAACATCTTTGGTTCTTGTAGATTTTTAAAATTGTTTAGGGCGTTCTACTTGAATTTCTGTCTGTGCTCATTCATATGTGATCTAGTCTACTGACACTCATCTTACTGATGAGATTGAGCTTTCTTTAATCTATATCTTTCCACAGATGTAGTTGGTGTGACTCCTATGTATTCCGTTTGGTCAGGTTCACCTGTACAGTCTACCCATCAAGTCACCTTTGTCTCATTAAATGATGCTGCTGTGTATCCAGTTTATTAAGTCAGAAATCTAGTCACCACCCTTGATTTCTCTTTTTATTCAATTATTTAATTATTTGAATCATCAAAAAATCGTATTGATTATGCCTTCAAACCAGTTTTGGGATCTGCTTGGTTATTTTCCCTATCATTACCACTTTATCATTTGCCTTAGTTTATTCATAATAGCAAGAAAATAGAAACAGCCAAAATGTCCATCAATAAACAGATGGCTTGAGAAATTGTGGTATATTCACATGTTAGAATACTATGCAGCACTCAAGAGCAATGATTTTGAAAAATACTATATAATATGGAGAGACCGGAGAGCTACATGCTGAGTGAACTAACTCGGTATCATAAGAACAAGCATTGCATCAGACTATTATCGTAAAAATAGAAGGATTCCTATCAAGATGTTTACCAAAGTCCAAAGGGGGAAGGATAAGAAGGAGGCAAGCTGGGGTGGTGCGGGTATCAAGGTTGTAGCGTTTGGTGGGCAGAGTGAGGGGGTGAAGAAATTAGGAAATATCCAGTGGGGACCTGAAAAGGTAGGGTAATCATGGGCAAGGATCAATGGTGATTACCTTTATAAAATACAACGTATGGGAAATAAAATGTGAAACACAGTGTGAATGGAGGAATGCATGAAATACAATGTATATAAATGAAAAACAATGCATGTGACTTTTGAATATAAACCAATATAAAATAAAAATTAGAGACTTAAATCATGATTCAAAGATTAAAATTATCGTGGAGGTGCAGGAAACACTAATTGAGGCGGGGGAAAGTAAGACAAGATAAAAAAGGGTAGCAAAGGGGAGATCATTCTTTCATCAGATTCACTACAATTACCTAGACAGAGCTTGACTGATCCTGCCGGAAATCTCTGGGAAGTGATGTAGGTTAAATCTCTGGGAAGGGATCTTTATGTCAATATTGTTGTTGTTACATGCTTTTGAGTCAGGTTCAGCTCACAACAAACATGCGCAATAGAATGAAATCTTGCCAAATTCTGCACCATTGTCACAATAGCCACTGTGTTTAAGCCTATTGTTACAACACTGTAGGGAGGATATTCATCAGTAGATCACAGCTACTGAGGGCTGTTAATTTTCTGTACTTTCAGGCTGTCTTGAAGGCAGGCAGAATGACTTCATAGCGCTTTGAAGAAAATGTTCCTACAAAAGGCACAGCTTTTGTCCGTCTGAAGTCAGCTAGCTCACTGAGGCGATGTGGCTAGAAACTGGAGCTATAGTGGGCTAAGCACCAGCAGTATCGACTCAGGTTTGTTTTTTTCCCCCTATAATTATATTTTATTAATTTTCATAAATATTTACAGAGATTTTGGGTTTCCATTCATTCACCGCTGCACCATTCTCTCTACCCTCCTCCCAGTTTGTTCTTGTCCAAATGCCACAGTGCTTGTCAAAGCCAGTTCTGATTAATCTCCTTTGTCAGTGTGTCCTTT
>NW_006399812.1:9523495-9529154 GCF_000299155.1 Elephantulus edwardii | reverse complement strand
AGTTATATATCTCTTTTAAACAGTTCCCTCCCTCCTCCGCCTCAGTGCAGCACACATCATTGAACCCATCTTACTCAGTCTTGTGACCGTTCAGGATTACTTAGGACTCATATTAAGTTGACTTTTATGACAAGTGCTCTTCAGAATATGGTCAGAATTTTCCAAGTCAATATATAAATATGCACAAAAAGAAAGTCCATGGGATAAGCCACACTTTGTTCTCAGCCTGGATCCTGCTATTTATTATCTCATTTCTCTATTGCAACTTCTAGATTCCATCATGTCCTGGTAACATTTCAGCTGGCCTAGGTGGCTTGGTTGGGGATAATCCCCTGAGTATCTGGTAAACCGTGGTTGTGAAATGACCCTTTTGCAGCGACCAACAAACAAGAACTCACCAAGAACTGTCCAAGTGAACCTCTTCATTTCAAGAAAAATTCCTTCTGTCTTTCATTCAGTCTCAGAAACTCTATCAGTTATTTCATTGTTCTCCATTGACACGGAGTCAGCCCTAACTCATGGTTACACCACATAGAGTGGAACAAAGCACCACCCAATCCTGTGCTAACTCCATGCTCAGTTACATAGCAGACGGTGCTGATGCAGAGGATTTTTTTTAAATTTTTTATTTTTATTTTTTTACAGAGGTTTTGGATTTCCATTCATTCATTGCCGCAATTTTCTCCCTGCCCACCCCTCCCCACCAGCTCGCTTCCCCCTCCGAAGAGAAAAAAAGAAAAAAAATTCCTTCATTAGTATACAATTCCCACGTCCCTTCCCCCCACCCCCCACCCCAAGTACACTTCTCTATGCAACCTTAATTCTGGATTCCTGTGCTAACCATAATACTCAATCATATATCACCTCTAATCTGTTCTTCCCCTCATCTGTTTCAATACAATATACATAATTTATCCAGTTTTTTCTGTCATACCCCCACCCTGATGTCAGACCCATTCTACAACAGTGGCACCATGCAGTATTTGTCCTTTTGTGACTGAGATATTTCACTCAGCATAATGTCCTCCAGGGTCACCCACTTTGAATAATATTGCATGAGTTCCTTGTTTTTCAATGCTGCGTGGTATTCCATTGTGTGGATATACCACAGCTTCTCTATCCATTCGTTTGTTGATGGGCCCTTAGGCTGCTTCCAACTCTTTGCTATTGTAAACAAAGCTGCAATAAACATGGGTGCGCATATATCTGCTTGGATGGCAGACATGGTCTCTCTGGGGTATATTCCCAGTAATGGGATTGCTGGGTCAAGTGGTATCTCTATTTGCAATTTTTTGAGAAAGCGCCACACCACCTTCCACAATGGGTGCACCATCTTACATTCCCACCAACAGTGAATAAGAGTTCCAGTTTCTCCACATCCTCGCCAGCGTTTGTTGCTTGTTGTTCTGTTATATTTTGCTATTCTTACTGGGGTGAGATGATATCTCATAATTGTTTTGATTTGATGCAGAGGATTTTAACTGGCTGATTTGGGGGAAATAGATCACTAGGCATTTTGTCATAGTCCTGGTCTGGAAGCTCCATTGAAAGCTGCAACACACAAGCCTCCACTGACGAATGTGGAGGTGGTAGCTGTACACGAGGTGTCTCGGTCTGGTTATCATCGCCAGTGCTCTCTGCCTAGACACCTGCACAGGTGCACTTGTGCCAGCAGGATTCACACGTGAGACAACACACCCACTCATGTTCATGTGACCGGCAGCAGGAGGGGCTGGCTGCTTCTCACATGAAGTCCTTTTTCCATTTGCAGATTTAATTTAGATTAACATGAAAAAGAGTCATGGACCACTTACGCACTGAAAACTGACAGGACTGCTTAATTTCAGGGAGAGATAGGGCTGTGTGGGGCTTATATTGATGCCTGGCCTAAGGAAGGGAAGGAAATTGACTGAGGCCCTGGGATGGCTTATGGACTCTTGGGGGCACTACCCTACCCCATTACTGAGTTTATTCGCATTAGGGCTTCTGGGCCTTGGGATAGGGTGGGCCTCTGGCTGTGTAGTCATGGAAATACGAGAATGTTGTCTTTTTGCCAGAGTCAGGGGCCCAAGTAAAGCCTCGAAGATGGAAGGTTAGGGGCTGCCTAGTTTCCAGGATTCTTTCTGCAGGCACCCTTCCCTCCACAACCATGACATGCACCTTGATTCCTAGATCAGAGGACAGCGGAGGGGTTTGGGAGACATGGGGCAATGAGAAGTCACAGAACTGACCCATCCTGCCTGGAGACACATCCACTGGGGTTGGAATGAGGTCCCTTTCTGTAGGAATGCTCAAGCCCTGAGAAGCCAGCTTCCACAGGAGCGGGCAGGGACTCCAACCCTCGTCTTTGTGTCCTCAGCCTAGTTGCCCATGGCTGCCTGAGGTCTTGTTGTTTTAGCGTCCTGAAATTTTTACTGCCCTCTTCTCACAAAGGGGTACAGTCAGTGATGTAGCAGGGCGGTCCATTCTCCCTCCAAAGCTTCCTAAACCATTGTCATTCTGCTCAGCGTAAGTCTGAAATGCAGTTGGTTTTCCACTTCCATCCTGTAATCTTTCCCCCTCCCAGATTCAATTTAGATTACGACGAACCAAGGCGGGGATGTTTGCCCTCTGCTCAGTTAATGATGCCCGCAGTTCAGCTGTCATCACCGCTCTCCTGGGAGGCTCACACAGTTCTTCCGGCTGGGAAGATGTGACAATGAGGAGCATCTCCAGGATGGATGCGGTGGGATGTTCTGGAAAAGGACACATCCTCAAGGATCATTCCCGCCAGGTGAGCTGCTAAATGTTTCTGCTGAGACTTGAGGGTGCAGGTTCCTAAAGGGTCCTCAGGAAGTCAGTATCCATGCTCTGAGGACTTCCCCTTCTGGTCTTTCCTCACAAATAATGAACCTACCCTCATGGCTGGAGAGAGTGAAACCAGAGTGTTCCGTGGAGTCAAGGATTCTGAAGCTTCGTCTGACATACTTTGGGCATGTTGCAAGGGGGAACTGGTCCTTGGAGAGGGACATCATGTTTGGCAGAGTGGAGGGGCGGCGAAGGAGAGGAAGACCCTCGGTGAGATGGATCGATTCTGTGACTGGAGTGGTGGGAATAAGTGCGTTTGAGATGGCTAGGTTGGCACAGGCTAGAACAGCGTTTAGAACTCTTGTACATAGGGTCGCTATGAGTCGCAAGCGACTCGATGGCACATAACAACAACAACAACAACCCTCATGGCAAATGGGTCTTTGGGCTAGAGGAACTAAACTTTGGAGAGGAAGAAAAAGGGAAGCCAGTGTACACTTTCTTCTTTTCCTTCTTGGAGAAATTCTAGAAAAATTCCTGCTTTGTCCCACTGCCCTGCTCAGTCTTGTCAATGCTACGTCTCCCAGTCGAGGCCTCTTGGAGGGAGCTCAAAGTGGTTATGCTACAGGCTGCACCACCTGGTGTAACCTGTGTCCAATGGCTGCCTCTCAAGATAGCTGTGTGACTTTGTTCCTTCCCTTATTCTTTGAGCTCCCAGCCACCTAGGCTGAGTGCTCTCTGAGTATTCCCCTTGCCCATACAGAAGCAGAGAATGAGATCTTTCATGCCCTTGCATTGGCATATGTGACTTGACCATGTACCAGGGAATCTCCTCTACCAGGCAGGATCACGTGCTCCTAGCTCAGTGGAGGGAGGGCTGCAGTCCTGGGCACAGACAAGGGGAGACTGCTTATTTTGGGGGCCTCATAGTCTGAATAGTTGATACAGGAGCTAAACAAACTGCATTTCCACAGGCCCAGAGATTGCATAACAGTTATTCTGGTTGTTTGCATCTCTAATGTGTCCTCTTTTCTAGAACATTCTTTCCCTGCTCCAGTTTACTGATTGGAAACAAGTGGTTACAGCTCTCCAGCATGGCACTTTGTTGTTGTTAGGTACACTCGAGCGGGAACTCACCCACCGCTGACCCTCCAGTAAGTTTTCTGAAGCAGTTCATCCCGTGGGAGGAGATTGCCCATCTTTCTCCTGCTGAGTAACTGGTGGATCCGAATCGTGTCCCTCTTGTGTTGTCAGTGCGATGCTTTGCCTCTAAGCCACCAGAACACAGCACTAGGGGGGATGGAAATGTCTCCTTCCTGAGAGCTGTGACACCCATTGCTGCATGTTGTCAGACTGGGAGCCTTTGTAGGACTTGACTCACAGTAGATTAATGGTCATGTCTGCTCCAAAGGGAATACAATTATTAATAATCTATTCCTGATAGGAGAAGCTTTCCCTCTCCCAGCCCCTTCAGTTGCTGGAGAAGGCCGGGCAGGATCCCATTAATCACCTGCTCTGACGGGCCTGCCTGCTCCATAGACACAGGAATGAATAAGATTGCTCAGAAAGCATGTGAGGGATCATTACAACGCAGACAGGATGCGAGCATTCTTTTCATTGTCAGGTTGCTTGATGGTTTCATAATTTTAACAAAAGAACCAGGTTTTATACCCAAAGGAGCAATTAATAAAGGACTCTGCAGACACGTAGTGATAGCTGAAGAGCTCGCGTATAAAGCAGAGAGGATTGTCGATGGTCTGAAGGAGGCAGCACTCCAAGGGATGGGAACGTTTGCTCGTGACTTAGTCTTACATCCCTTTCTTCTCCTTCTCCCCACGTATGTGCTACTTCTGCTGGAGATTAAAAGACAAAGTGTGCATAGGGAGAAAAAGACAAAGACATGAGAAGCTTTTAACCACTTGCTTTAGTTAAAACTCTCCAAAAACTCGGCTCTAATTTAAGAAAGGAAATAGTAAAATGACAGCGTGGTGTGTTACTAGAAGAAGAACAAAGACCAGGTGGGTAGACACGCCTTCAGGTATAGCTGAATCAAGGGACTCTGTGAGGACTCCATTCTCAGGACGCCCTGGCAGTGGCAACCATCATGATTGTCCTCTTATGCAGTCTGCTTTGTTTTCCTTTTTAATCTTACTTCCCCCTTCTTTTCTTTGTTGTCTGTTTGTCCTGGGATGCATTGCTTTATATCTAGTTCCTTGAGCAGCACCACTATAGAGAACATTTGCTCAGTAAATTAACTAACCCTGTGAAGTAAGCATATTATTATGTTCATCTTTCAGATAGAAAGGGTAAGATACAGAGTCGTCATTGCTGTTGTTGAGTCATTGGGTCGGCCCTGACTCACAGCAATCCTATAGATCCTATAGATAGATCACATCCTTGCCCAGTCCTGACAATCTCTGCTGTAACTTAAGCCCATTGCTGAGCCAATCCATCTCATTGGGGGTCTTTCTGTCTTTCACTGACCCTCTAATTTTCCAAGCTTATGAGATACAGAGAGACACAAGGAATTCTCAGTTACTTAGCTTGTGGATGCCTGAAGTGAGAATTGAACCCAGATCATTTGACTTCTCCACAGTTTCTAAGGCTGTTGTCTTCCCAGAAACTGTCACAGCTTCCTGCCGTTGAGCATCTGGTGGATTCTATCCTTTGGCTTTTCAGTTGTCACTTGAATGTTTAAGCCCTGCATCACCAGAAAGAGACACAGAGAGGGAGCTCTAGAGAGACCGAGAAAGAGCTTGAGCTCTCAAGGAAGAGAAAATAAAATAGAGAACTAGAGAGCAAACAAGTGGGTAAAGGGAAGAGGGAACTAAAGAGAAGAGAAGAGGAGAGGGAGAGGGAGAGGGAAAAGGAG
>NW_006399812.1:9498970-9523029 GCF_000299155.1 Elephantulus edwardii | reverse complement strand
GAGAGAAGGGAGAGAAAGAGAAACTTGAACATACCAGTACACCCTCTGGCTGTTCTGCTGAGATCTGGGGTTAAGATTTCCCTGTGACTGTGTTTCTCTGTATCCCCACTGGATACACTAATATGAAAAATCAAACAAAAAGATATAAGAGGAATCTATTATAGGAGCATTTGAATTCACTAGAAAAATCTAATTATTGAAAAGAATTTCTTTTCTAGGGATCTTGTCTTTTAACATTTACCTTGAAGACATTGATTCATTTCAGATCTCATTAAGAGATAGAAATGAAGGGCTTTATGGAACCCAGTGTACATGCATGAAACACAATGCATATGAATGATAATAATAATAATAATAATAATAATAATAATAATAATAATAATAATAATAATAAAGAATTCTAATTAAAAAAACCCAGACAAAATAACAAAGAGACAGTAATGGGGTGCTGTGGCCCTAGCCAGCCCATAGGCATCTGTGAGGATTGGGCTGGGCAGGAAGGCAATTCAGAGATGCTAAACGCACACTCATTTTGTCCTGTCCAGCATGGTCAGTGACTGGACAGGCTAACGCGGTCCTGCTCTGACATCTGTGACTTAGCCTTGCTGTTTTTCAGTCCCCTCCTCTGCAGGGCTGTTAATGAGCACACGAGATTGCAGAACTCTTAGCACACATCTTGCTAACCAGAGCCACCATGATGTCATTCAGGTGTGTGTTTGGCAGACACATCCAACACACAGGTTCTCCTGTAGCCCTTGCTGCTGAGGAGATGGTTCCTTTGCTGACAGAGGTGACACAATCCATCATCCAAGTTCATTAGCTCTTCTTCCCAGCAATAATGTAGCCACAGAGTAGGCGATCTCATTATGCAGCCATTAGATGCACATAAAAGTGGCTACTACAAAGCCCGTTAGTTAATTAGAAAGTAATCGCAAACACACCAAAAGCAGCTTCTGCTTGATTTATTCTGATTGCTTCGACAGTCTTTGAGTCTCTAGATTGGAAAGCAGGCCTTAGGAGAGTTACGGGGGTGGCAGCCTTCAGGTCCAGGGCCCCTATATTGAACGGAGTTGAGGCTCCCAGGCTCATGGACCCACAGAGTGAGGAAGGCAAGGAGCCAGCTCTGGGGCTCGGGGCTCATAGGACTCTTCTGGGATTTGGGGTTGGAGTTTTCTTTGGAGCCTGCTGACACCTATGTTTGAGCTGCTGAGTAGACTCCTTGGGTAACAAGTGGGGTATGTGAGGAAGAAGTGGGGCTCAGAGAAAAAAACATGCAACCCCCCACTCTCCTTCAGTGCTTCTAAAATCTGCCCACCCCATTCCCCTCTCCCAGATACAATTCCTTAAGCACTGCATTTTCCATGACACATCCATAATTTTGGACCCTTAGAGAAAAAAAGATAAAGGAAGTGTTCAGTACTGCCCAGAATATGCTAAGGAATCTTTCAATCCTCTTTCTCATTCTTTCCCCCCGCCCCACCCTCTTATTGCCAAAGTGAAGGGATTGATTGGCCAGACACCAGAGGTCTCAGCTTCAGGAGGAAACCTTTTGCCCGTTGCCCAGTACAGGTCAGCATGAAGTTTGAGGTTCTCTTAAGCTCTTCTATCTCCTTGTGGCTTAGCTTGAGCCTTCCACGATGCATTGGGTTGGTTCTCCACCCCAAAGATTCCTGGATCAGCTTTCACATTGCTTCAGGAAGAATTTGAGAGGAAGGATAATAGTAGGAACTGGGCCCTGACAGAGTGACTGCTGCCTCTGTGTTTGTCAGATGGGCACTGTGAGGCTGTCCTCTGATAGCCTCATTGGAGGGTGCTGCATGGCAGCCCAGAAAAATGAGCCCTCCCTTAGAACCTAAAGGTCAAATGTCAAATGCGTTGCTTTCCAGAATGAATGACATTGCTATCAAAATAACCACTTTGTTCCTTTCTTTTTTTCTTTCACGTGACCTGCCATTTGAGTGATGCTGCTGAAGAGAGTAAGGGAATTTCTACGCCTGACAAATTAGCTGCAAATTGTACTTTCTTATTGACTTTCATTGTCAAATCAGAGATGTATTCTTTAACAATGCAGACTTCGGAATTAATTGCACATTTCTGTCCCCTTCTCTGTCCATTTCCAGTCTATGGTCTGTGTTGTGGTTCACATACAGTCTGGTGAGGGAGCCTGCAAGCAGGGCCTCTTCTCTTTTTAAGTTCTGTTCTGTGCCCTATCCAAACTCTGGGCATCACACATGAATTTTTATAGGTTATCTGGCTCTCACTGCCAGAAAGAGTAGAGCCTTTTTGTCAGCGTCTCTGTGTCCTGATTGCTCGTCAAGTCACATAATGATGTCATCTTCTTCCTATATGGCCTCATGACATCGGAATGAAGGCCCACTGCCTCATGCCTTGAGGGTGTCTTGTACAGCATGCAGTTTTGTTTGGGTGGATGACTTTACTACTTCACCTCCAACCAGTCAAATCCTCACTGGATCTGTATCCTTCATAAAGTCCTAGGCGCCCTCTCCAATGACTAGAGAATGTATTCCATTGGTGAATTCTACAACACTCAGTAGAAAATAAAGACTGAATATGGCCACAACATCATGCTTAAGACATGAAGCGTAGAAGACGACGACCCCAGATAAAATGGGTTGACACAGTAAATGGGGTTATGGAGGTAGGAGTTACAGAGGTAGGTGTGTTGGAGACAGTAAGATTGGCTCAGGATAGGGCAAGGTTCAGGCCTATTATGCATAGGGTCACTATAAGGTGCAGTCAACACAATGTCACATAACAACAACAAAGTGGCCACAACAGGTGATGGGGAAGGTAGGAGGGGCGAAGACTTGGGTTGTGGCCTCCTACATCTTTGAGTGGGATTGTTAAGTTTTCCTATTCCTTCTTCAAAATGAAAACATCTAGAAAGAGGAACATCAAATTACATTGAATGACATGAATAGGCATGTTCTTGCCATCAAGTCAGCTTTGACTCAGCACCTTTATGTATAAGAGAACCACTGTCTCCTGTTTCTATGGTACCTTCGTGATTGTTGTTATGTTTCAATCCATTCTTCTGGCCACCGCAGTAGTCTATCTCCCTGAGGGCCGCCTTTGCCAACACTCCACTTAACTATGATACCTTTTTCCAGTGACTATTCTTTCCTGAATGCTTGAAAAATTCTTGAATCCAAGTTTGTTTCCCCAAATTTCCTGGCACAGCCTGGTGAACATGTCATTTCAAACATGTTAGTTGGTATCTCATCGATTCTTAGGACCTTGTTTCTTGCCAAAGCCTTCAGTGCAGCTTGGACTTCTTCCTTCATTACCATTGGCTCTTGGCATACGTTATTTCCTGAAGTATTTCAGTGTTAGTCAGCTCTTCTTGATACAGTGATTCTGTGTATCCCCTCCAGCTTCTTTTCATGCTTTGTGGTTTGGGAAAGCTTAATGCTGTGCAAAGAGCCCACCAGCCTCCATTCCCTATTTCCTTCAATAACAGGCTACGTTTGCCTCATTGTCTGACCCCTCTCCCAGCCATTTTCTGTCTCCCCATTTTTTCTCCACTCACTGGGGGTTTCCCTTGAAAAGCTTTGCACTTGTCATCTCAGTTTGTCATAGGTTTTTTAATAAGGATACAGACTAACAATTTCAACCTAGGGTGATTTCTCTCTCTCTTAAGGCGAGTAGGTTAGTGGCCAAAGCGAACAGTTACATCCTTAGATTCTCACCCAAAAGCCTGGATTTCCTTTCCTAGGAAGCCTGAGAAAGGTAGAGATCCTGACCCTGAGAGGAGCATGCTTTGGGGGTAAAAGTCAAATACCAAAATTATACCTTGTTCACCGTGGCCTTTGCACTGAAAATATCTGTGTCTCCTGGAAGCTTGTTAGAAAATTTCAAGGACTTTCCCAAGAATCTCTGGGGTTGAGGTCCAGCAATTTGTGCTTTTTTACAAGCTCTGGAAGTAACTCTCTTAGCGGGATCAAGAATGAGAAACGCCTATTTAGAAAATGATATGACAACTAAAAACTGCAGTGGTACAGCAAACAACCCTGTGGCGGTTAGGGTACTCGTTCCTGTGTACCTCTCATCAACTTGGCTCCTCGGCTCTCGTCAGTGTTCATCTGCCTCCTCTTCTCCTGCCCTCTCTAGAATGATGCTTCTCTCTGCTTGTCTGAGCTGGCTCTTCCAGGGAGTCTTGTCCCCTTCGTGTCGAAGGAAAAGGGTCAATGATTACAAAACATATCTGTCAGATCTCAGCCCTTAGAGCACTCACAAGTCCCAGGAAGTCCCCTCAGGATGCCTCACATGTCAGCAGAGTTTGGTGACTGTGGCAGCTGTGAGAATGTGCCCAACTCATGTGTAACTACACAGAGCTTAAGGGCTGTGCTCTGAGCAGCATTTGTGCCAAAGTCACTCTTCCCATGAGCTGCTCTCAGCCAATG
This sequence comes from Elephantulus edwardii, assembly GCF_000299155.1. Classification (NCBI taxonomy): domain Eukaryota; kingdom Metazoa; phylum Chordata; class Mammalia; order Macroscelidea; family Macroscelididae; genus Elephantulus; species Elephantulus edwardii. The sequence goes on along the minus strand of NW_006399812.1, from coordinate 9,518,605 downwards.
CCCCAGCCTGGCACAGGTCCTGTGACAGACAAGTTCTTGCAAGACTCAAAACTGTGACTTCTCTGATGGCTGGCTTTGGCTGGAGGATTCCCTGACGACCTTGCCAAATAGCAAATAGTCTTCCAACCACACTGTGCTCTGGAAAGCACCCACGAGCCTCCCTTCCTTATATCCTTCAATACAGGCTACATTTGCTTCAATGTCTGACCCCTCTCCCAGCTATTTTCTGTCTCCCCCACCACCCGCTTTTTTTTTCCTCACTAGGGTTTTTCCTTGAAAAATCCTTGCACTTGTAATCTCAGTTTGTCATAGTTTTTTCCAAGGATACAGACTATAACACTTTCAACCCAGAAAATGTCAAAAGAAAATTTGTGGGTGCTCTGTGTGTGTGTGTGTGTGTGTGTGTGAATGCATATGATTTTACATATGGAAAGAAGAGGGGAAAAGTGAGAAGAGACAGGGAGAGAGCTAGAGAGAGCAAACACACAACACACACACACACACACACACACACACACGCACACGCACACACGTGCATACACTCCACAAATTTTTGGGATAAGGAGGTAGTTAAGTTGAGCTCAAGATAAAGTTTCAGCCTGGAGATAGAAACTAGGAGTCATCAGCATATTTGGAACCTTAGGGAAGGATTAGTTCACCCAGAAAAAGTCAGACGAGGAAGAAGCTAACATGATGGGCTGGAACGTGACCAGATTGTTCATATCATGTATGCTGAGAGTGACGGAAAGAACGGGGACTTTTGATGACCTGCTGGTAGCACACTTTTGGTGATATGACCGAGACAGAAGCTGGACGCAAAGAGACAGGACCTACTGAAGGAGGGGGGGAGATCTTTGCAAAGCCTGACTTAGAGTAGATGTGGGATGAGGTAAGGGCTTTGAAGAAACTGAAACCTCTAAATAGGTGCTGGTGGAAGGAAGCCAAGGTGGGAGATCAGATGCATGCCGGGAGGGAGGAGTAAATCTTAATCAGCAGGAAAGAAAGTGTTTTTTTTAAGGCAAAATCCAAGTAAGAGGTGAGCATGTTTGCTGGAGACTTTGAACTTCTGGGGGCAAAACACTGAAGGTGATCCCACCAAGAGCTACTACTACTTTACTCCGTTCTATCTGTGGGTTGGGAATGGAGATGGTCTGTCAGTGGCATGGGGAAATGAGAGCAGAAAGTGCGCTCAGTGGTTGAACTGGTGAATGAAGGGTGGCTGCAGAGAACAAGATCCCTGGGCAGCACAGGGAGCCCCACTGTGAGGTTTCCCCAACACCACTCAGCAAGCCTGGCTGCTGAGACAAGGTTAGGGTGTGGCAGACAGACAGGGATAAGGAAGATGGGTTTGTTTATAAAGGAGAGTCAATGTGGAGAGCACAGGCTCTAGGACGGGCAAGGAGGGAGAAACTACAGACCTGAGCTTGGTGCAAAGGGATCCAGAGTGTGAGGCCTGAGGAGCGTGAGAATGGAAAATCTGATAGTAAGTCTCTTTAGGGAGGAGAGACACTCTGTGTGGCCCATTTCACTGTGGGACCAGCAGTGTGGGGTTAGCTGTCAGGTAGCAACCCTGGAAGGACAAACTGCCTAGAAAGGTTCTTAAGGAAATTCACTTCAGAACTGATTTCCGTAGTCTGTTCTGGTAAAAGGAAGAGCCCAGGCTTCTGTGGCTAAGCATTAGCAGGACTTTGACGGACTGTTGCTTCAGGTGCAGTGTGGAGTAATTCTTTTCCTATGACTGTTTGTAGATATAATTGTATCCTCACTACTCACGAATTTATGTTCAGAAAAAATAATTACTATTGGATTAACTGCAATGACAATCGTTTAATTCTACTATCAACGTTGTTTGCATTTAAGCTGAGCTTCCTCCTTGCCAATCTGATGTGTCTATTACAACAAGCGTTTCGACTCAATTAGCGTCTCAGTAACAATCAAATTATCTTTAATATGATGTAATTACATTTTTTTTATTAGGCTAAACTGGGGATCCTGAGCTGTGGAAATCTAGTGTTGCTTTGAGAAGTGATTAAAACAAACCTAGAGGCCTTTGTAAGAAGAGAATATTTTTTCTTAGAGGCCCAGTTAGGTCCTGGAGAGACCAGGGGCCTAAAATACATTGTTGTTGTTGTTGTTGTGTACTGTCCATTCGGAACCGATCAATAGATCACCTTCTGGAGGGTTGTCAGAGGCAGTTAATCTTACGGGAGGAGAGTGCTTATCCTTCTCTTCAGGGCACCAGGTGGCCTTGAACCATTACTGTTAAATTTCGCTTCAGTTGGAGACTTCCCTGGCAACCGTCACCTTCCCATGTCTGGACCATTCGTCCTGCCCCTGTGGATCAAGCACCAGATACTGTTTGACTTCAGGGTTCTTTCAAGCCAGTCACTTGAAGATCTCACTCCTAGACTGAACCACGAGTCATGTAAAACTCCAAGGGTTGTCTAAGTATAGTATTGTATTATCTGCATATAGAGATAGTTTTATACCTCTTGCTTCCTGGTCTTGTCTTATTGCTCTCGCTTATACTTCTAGTACTATGCTGAATAGGAGAGGTGACGGTGGGCATCCTTGCCTAGTTCCTGTTCTCCATTGAGAATGATGTTGGCTCTTGGCTTTGTATATATACTTTTCACTATGTTGGGGAAATTCCCCTATATTCCTATTGTTATGAGTGCTGTAATTAGTGCCCCCCCTCAATAAATGAATGAATAGAAAAATTATGGTACATCCACACAATGGAATACTATGCAACATTGAAAAACAATAAATTAGTAAAACATTACCCAACATAGGGGAGCCTTGAGGACATTATGCAATATTTCAGTCACAAAAGGATAAATACTGCTTAACACTCCTGTTATAAAATAGGACAGACATGGGAGGGTCGGAGAAGGCTTGGGAAAAGAGTCAATTAGATAATTAGCACTGCATTAGAATAGATGAGGGGAAGAACTTTCTGAAAGGAATATATGATTAAGCATTGTGTGTATGAGAATAATCTGAAACAAGGTGGGCTAAGGGAGGGGGAGGGAAGGGAAGAGAAAACGTGCAACAATGAATAAATTTTAAAAGACAAAAACCAAACAACTTCAAGGAGCCTCTCTCTCTCTCTCTCTTTTTTAAAAATACTGGTTCAAAAGTTTTAAAAAGTTTTGTTTACAAAGTTTGTGTACATTGTTTTTCACACCAGATCATTCCCATTTCCTTCACCCTTGCCTCCCTCCACCCATCAATTTGTGTGAGCCTATGATTATCTCCCCCCCACCCGCCCCATCCTCAGACCTCTTCTCTCACCCTCCCTTCCCCCATTGTATCCTCATACATGTTCTACAATAATGGTCCTGTTCAATATTTGTCCTTATAGGACTGAGTGAGTTCACTTAGCCTGATGCCCTCCAGTCCCTCCCAAGTTAGGTAGTAATTTACAAAATCATTGCTCTTGCATGCTGCGTAGTATTCTACAGTGTGAATGTACCATAATTTCTCAATGCATTCCATTACGCTTGGACATTTGGCCTGTTTCCATGTTCTTGCTATGGTGAATAACGCTGCTGATAAATATTGGTGTGCAAGTCTCCATTTGTGCCTCAGTTCTCATAGTCTCGGGATATATTCCAAAGTCGTCTGCAGGAGCCAGATTCTACAGAGGCTTGTTTGCAGGTTCTGGTGAGTGTGCAGGTATTTCATTCTTAGGGTTTCTGTGAGTCATCTATGATTTGACAGCACTTAACAGCAATAACAACAACAATATCATAGAGCTCTGTTGGCCTAGTGGTTAGAAAGTTATGCTACCAAGCCAAAGGTCGGTGATTTTAATGTGCAGCCATCAGGCCTAGTTTTAATTGTTTTTTGTCAAACATTCTTATAGGTGGTATAGCACTGGTCTGTCTACTTGCTGCACAGAGGTAACTTGTGGTTGCTGTGATGCTGAACACTGTGACACTGATGTGTCAAATGTGAGAATGGTTACTCATGGTGGACAGTGTTTGAGGAAGGTTCCTGATTAAAACAAGCTTGGAAGCAGCAGTGTCATCCACTTTTAAAATAGCTTACCTCTGGAAACTCTATGAACATGGAGAAATGACAAAAGTTATACAAGTGTTCAGGTCTTTCATTCATAGGGTCACTATGAGTTGTTGATGACTTGACAGCACTTAACAACAACAACAACATATTCCAAGCAGTGGAATAGCTGAGTTATGTGGACTTTCTATGTTCAGCCTTTTGAAGAAATACCAAACTGCTTTCCAGTGTGGTTGTACCATTTTACAATTCCACCAACATCCTCTCCAACAGTTATTACTTGCTGTCCTGTTAAACTTTACCACTGCTACTAGAGTGAAATGGTGTCTCACTGTGGTCTGGTTTACCTCTTTCTTATTGCCAGTGATTTTCAGCATTTCTTCATGTGTCTGTTGGCTATCTACAGATCTTCCTCTGTGAAAATTCTTTCCATATGTTTTGCCCATTTTGTAATTGTGTTACCCGTCTTTTTCTTCTGGAGATCCTGTAGGATTCAGTAAACTTTTGATATGAGACCCTTGTCTGATATGTTACTGCCAATGTTTTTTTCCCAGTTAATAGGTTTTCTTTTCACTTTGTTGGAAAAAAATTTTTGATGTGCACAGGGGTTTAATCTTTAGAAGTTCCCATTCATCAATTTTATCCTCTCCAGAGGACATTATGTTAAGTAAAATATCTCAGCCACGAAAGGATAAATACTGAATAACACCACTCTTATGAAATAAAACAGACATGAGGGAGTTGGAGAAGGATTGCAAAATGAGTAGATTAGATATTGATCACTGCATTAGAACAGATGAAGGGAAGAACTGTCTGAAAGGAATATATGATTAAGCTTTATATGCATGAGAATAGTCTGGATCTAGTGGTACATTGTGGGGTGATCTGGGGAGGAAGAGGGAAGGGGAGAGAAAATGCAGCAATGAATAAATTGGGGGAAAATTTCAACTCCAAGGATCCCCTTTTATGAAAGAGATTTCTAATAGTGGGTACACCATGGCACTGTGTCTGGTGGATACTACATTATGTGCTGCAATGCTGACTAAAAGTTCAGCTGTATGAATGCTACTCTGGGAGGAAGAGATGGACAGTCCCCTCCTGTAAGGATTTACAACATCAGAGACAGATGGAAGATCACTTCGAGTGGAAATCAACTGAACAGCAATGGATAGATTCAGAGTATCCAAGTCTAAATCCCAGAACATTACTTATTGGCAGTAGGCAATTTCATTATGCGCCTAAGTTTTTACATCCTTTAAGTGGAAATAAAAATGGCACGTGCCTTGGAGAGTTGTTTATTTTTGCACAAAGAGCTTAACATAGTGTCCTCTTTTTGGTGGTGTTGTTGTTGTTATTGTTGTTAGTGCAGTTGAATCGAGTACAACTCAGAGCAACCCGATGAGCAACAGATCTGAATTCTGTTTTATTCTGCTTTATCTTCACTGTTCCGCCATGTCACGGGCACTTCAGGACATAAATACTCTTTTGGAGCTGATGGAACTGTTTGATATTTACATCTTTCAACTATCTTAATTTTATAGAAGATCATGAAATTGTCTCATTCAAGTGAGTATTGTTGTTGTCAGTTATTTGTAAATCACACTTCAAAAATTTATTAAAAATAAACAAAATGTCTTCTTCAATTTAGGAGAAATTATTTCATTTTCCCCAGAAGTCACCAAGCTATTGTTACTGGAATGAAACCTCCAAATCTCCAATGTGGTGTTGTGAGTAGTTAGGAAGCCCCAGAAAAGGGGCAGTAGGGGAGAGAGACATAGGGAGAGGGAGAGAGGAGGAGAGGGAGAGAGAGAGGGAAAAGAAGAAGAGGGAGAGTGAGAGAGATGGAGAATGAGAGAGGTGGGAGAGGGAGAGAGGGAGACAGAGGGGGGAGGGAGAGAGAAGGGAAGAGGGAGAGAGGGAGAGGGAGAAGGAAAGGGAGAGAGACAGAGAATGAGAAAGAGGAGGAGAGGGAGGGGGAAGGAGAGAATGAGAGGGAGAGAGAGGAAGAGCGACAGGGAAAGGGAGAGGGGGAGGAAGAGAAGAGAGGTGGAGGGGGGAGTGGGAGAGGGAGAAAGTGAGGGAGAGAGAAAAAAGAGGAGGAAGAAAGGAAGGGCAGGGCAAGGCAGGGCAGGAGAGGGGAGGGGAGGAGAGGAGGAAGGAAGGAAGGAAGGAAGGAAGGAAGGAAGGAAGGAAGGAAGGAAGGAAGGGAAGAAGGGGGGGAGAGAGAGAGAGAGAGAGAAAGGCAAAGGGAGGTGAGAGAGGGTTTGTTTCTCCCACTAGGTCTCTGAGCCTGTGTATCTTACAGTGAGAGACTGCCCTTATTTCTCTACCTGAGCTGCTGGTGGATTCAAGCTTTAACCTTTGGTTAGCAGCCCTACATATTACAAATAATACCACCAGGCTCATTGAAGAGCTTTAGTGAGGGATGACTGATGGTTATGGAAATGAGAAGTTGATATTGGTCGTGACAAGTTAATAAAGTGTTGTGGCCAAAGGAATATATTAGTTAAATCTGGACTATATTTCAACAGGTTAAGACGGAAGGTTGAGGCAAGAGGTTACCCTGTGGGCGAGACAGTGAGGAGGATCAGAGGAGCCCAGGCGGAAGTGTGGATGAGGCCTGGTGCGTACATGCACCATGACTTTGGTGGGGTCATGTGGCAGTTCAGTTCAGTGGTAGCACTTTTGCCTTCATTCGTTAACAGTGAGCTTGATTCCTGGCAATGCACCTCATATGCCCCTGTTTCTCAGTAGGGATGTGTGTGAAGCTGAACAAATTTTAGTAGAGCTTCCAGACTAAAACATACTTCTTGTTGTTGTTATGTGCCATCGAGTCGCTTGTGACTCATAGCGACCCTATGTACAAGAGCTCTAAATGCTGTTCTATCCTGAAAACATACTAGGAATAAAAAAAAACCTGGCAAAATACTTCCTTCCCCAGTATGGGAGGACATGAAGATCCTGTGGACCTAAATGGTTCAATCTCATTGAACATGGAGTGCCCCACTGAGTGATACTTAACAAGAACACACAGATGTATATGTTTACATGCATGTATGGGTATAAACATGTGCATGTTCTGTTCTCTCCTAAGTATCCGAAAGTTGGACAATGAGTAAGAAAGACTGAGGAATAATTTCTATCTTAGGGTCATTGATGAAGAATATTGAAAATCTCATGCCAACCAACAGATCTATCTTGGAAGAAGTAACAAGAGTATTCCTTATAGCAAAGATGATGAAACATTATCTCACATAGTTTGGCCACGTCAGGAGAGACTAGTGCCTGGGGCAAACCATCATGCTAAGAAATATAGGAGGTCAATGAGAGAGAAGACCCTCAATGAGAAGGACTGACACAGTGACTGTGACAATGGGCTTGATTATGGCACAGGATAGGGCAAGGATCTGAGCCTTGGGGTTCATAGGGTTACCATGAGTCGACTTGAGGGCCTCTACCAACAACATGTGTGTGTGTGTGTGCACGCACGCGCGCACACACACACACACACACGAGAGCACTAGATGAGTATATGCATATATGTATGTATGCATATGTATTTGCATTACAGATGTGTGTGGGTGTGTATATAGGTGTGCATGTCTTAGGTGGATGTGTATTAATGCATATGTGTATATATATTTGTGTATATATATCCGTTAAGTGATGTGTCCATGTGTTAAGAAAGAAAGGATAGTAGAAAAATAATTTTACTAAAAAATCAAATAAACACCCCACAGAGAGAGCCCCATTTGGCTTTCAAGTTGTGTAAATCCATCAACCAGAAAATAACCGTGATATTTTCAGGAAGACACATCACCAATTACCATAATGCCCCACATTTGTGAGGCATTTAGCACCTGTGCGAAGCACTGAGTAAACTGCAAAGGTATTAATCCTTGTAACAGCCCTGCCAAGCATGTGCCATTAGGTGTCATATTCTTATTCTTAGGTTAGACATACTGAGCTCCAAGGGGATAGGACTTGCCTATGGCTGCAGCACCAGGAGGCGAGGAGCCCAGGTCCTTGACTCTCAGCTCCTTCTTGGTCCTACCCTAGAGCTTAGATTCTGGCTGCAAGCAGCTCTTACTTCATGCCCTCAAAGAATCCTCCTCTTTGCCTGCCAGAATACTCAATGGTTCTCACTATTTTTACTTAATGCCGTGGAGTCTGAACCAAATCATAGACGGCCAATCAGTGGGTTTTCAAGACTAAACTGCAGAAGAAGAGGTTTCTTATCTCTCTCTCAGAGCTTCTGGTGGATTCAAACCACTGGAGAGACTCAGGCTTTAGGTTAGCACAACTCCCTACAGACCAGGCCATGCCATCTAGGAGCTCATTAAGTAACAGTTCCCTGTCCCTTTCTCAAACAATTCTAACTTGGCAAATTAAACTCTGAGTCTGGGAATCAGCTATTTAAAAAAGCCCCTTGTGTGTTTCTACCAAGAGACTATTTGAGCAGACATTGTAGAATTGCAACTAGAGTTTCAAACCCATACTGAGAAGCTTTTACCCAAAAAAGTGTGCTCAGTTATCCTTAACTACTAATTATAGTGTGGACACATACAGCCCAGACAGGAAGTAGAGAAAACAACCAAGAGGCCATTATGGTCATCAGCCGATACAGGGTTAAAATGAAGTTGCATAAATAGAAATGGTAGGCCTGGATAGAAATTTTGAAAATGTTAGAATGCTTCTAATGAACTGGGGTTGAGATTGATACTAACCCTTCGCCTGATGCAGTGAGTTAGTGATGGTGACGCTCAGATGTGATGCACCGAGATGCAGTGGATTTGGTGGAAGGGAAGAATTGTCCTGTGGATATTTTAATAGATCATGTGAGAAGAACAAGAAGTATGACTTCAGTGGAGATTCACAGGAAATAAGACATGGTTGAAATAGATAATAGTTCATAGGTAGAAAATGGGCTTCTTGGCAAACAGTCCAATGGAGAGTGGTGAGAGACAAAATGAAGTAATATCCTTGGTGATGATTGTTGTCAAGTGAAAGAGCATGGCCTGGAAGACCTGGGTGGATTTATGGCTTCTCATTCAGCAGCTCCGCCAACATGGTTCTTTGCTCCATGCTCAAGTTTGCCCTAACTGAATTGGGTATACAATGCCTGTGATTCCAGCAGGGCTGTTGAGAAAAATCCAATGTCAGAGAAATCCTCAGGCTGAGTGAACCTCTTCATTTAACCTGGGAGGCAATGGTTCAGGGAGAGTGTTTGGGTTTAAAGCATAATAGAATCAAATGTTGTCTTGACTTGTGCCATCTTCATGATTGCTGGTATATTTAATTTGTTGTTGAAGTTATTGTGCTAATCCATCCTATTTCATTTTACCTTATTGTCACTAACTTCCTAATGAACCAAACATGATGCTGTTTCCTAGGAATTGGCCTTTTCTGATGACATATCTAAAATAAAATAGTAAATCTCCCTGTCTTTGTTTTAAAAATGGAATATCCTTTTTTCTGTCTTCTGTGACTTACTTTTTCAGTCTTCTAGTCCAAGAAATAGTGCAGTAAACAGATATGTCTTAGAGAGGGTGGAGCCAGAGTGCTCTTTGGGGGCAAGAATACTTTGGACATGTTGCTAGGAGGGGCTATATCTTGGAGGGTGACATGATGTTGGGAATAGTGGAGGGTCAGCGCAGGACAGGAAGACCCTCGCCCAGGTGGACTGACACATGGGCTGCAATGGGCTTTTGGGCGTCAGGAAGTGTGAAGATGGTGCAGGATAGGACAGGGTTCAGATCTTTTGTTCATAGGGTCGCTATAAGTCATACTCAACTTGACAGCAGCTAACAACAAGAAATTCAGTAAATACATTTTGCTAACAAAATGATTCGAATCCGTTCTTTTTCTGTCTTCTTTTTTCAGTGTTCATCTTCTGCATGCATGTGAGAACACAAAGCATTGTCTAATAATATTTACTGAATAAATGCACCCTGTGTGAGAAGGAATGGGAGTAAATAGCCAGGAACTAAGAAAAGCCCGTTTAGTCAACCACGGCATCTCTCTGTCACTCTCTCCAACTCTTTCCATAAATCATGGCTTTATAATATTTGAAATCAGAAAAAGAATTTGTGAAAGTTATAACCTTTCACCACAATTCTTCAATCTATAAGCTGAGAAAATAATGCAAGGAATGGAACTATATGAAGAATAATATGGCATTAGAGTTGGAGGAAGACTTACATTGACCTGTGTTACGCAGATGATACAACCTTTTTGCTGAAAGCGAAGAGGACTTGGAGCATTTACTGATGAGGCCTCCAATGTATGGATTACACCTCAAAATAAAACAAAAATACACTTAGGTAAAACAAACAAAACTATCAACTCATAATCATGATAAACAGAGGAAAAGTTGAAGTTGTCAAGGATTTAAAATTACCTGGATCCATAGGCAACATCCGTGGAACAGTAGTCGGGAAATCAAATGGTCTTTTGCATTAGGCAAATCTGCTACCAAGAATCTCTTTAAGGTGTTAAAAATCAGAGCTGTCACTTTGAGGACTAAGGTGCACCTGACTCAAGCCATGATGTTTTAGTGACCTCATTTGGGTGCAGAAGCTGGACAGTGAGTAACAGAGACTAGAGAAGAGTTACATTATCAGTGTTAGTGAAGCATATTGACTATACCATGGACTATCCGTCTTAGAAAAAGTACAGCCAGAATGCTCTTTAGAAGTGACAATAATGAGACTTCTTCTTGCGTATTTTGGCTATGTTATCAGGAGGAACCTGTCCCTGGAGAAGGGTATCATGCTTGGTATGGTAGAAGGCCAGTGAAAAAGAGAATATTGATTGACACAGTGGTTACAACAGCGAGCCGGAAGCATAGCAACAATTATAATCATGGTGTAGAACTAGACAATGACTAAGGATGATAGAAGAAGAATCGATGCCTTGAATTATGGTGCTGGAGAAAAGTGTTGAATATCCCATGGATTTCCAGGAGAACTAACAGGTATGTCCTAGAGAGAGTGAAACCAAGCTGGTGCCCTGGAGGCAAGGATTCTGAAGCTCCATCTCATGTACTTTGGGCACGTCGTAAGGAGGGACCAATCTTTGGAGAACATCATGCTTGGAAAAGTGGAGGGACAGCACAGGAGAGGAAGACCCAGGATGAGATGGATTGACTCAGTAACTAGAGAAATGGGATTAGACCTGTCAGAGATGATGAGATTGGCTCAGGATAGGGCAGGGTTCAGAGTTGACTCAGAATCACATGATAAAAATAGAACTAGGCAATCCTTTATCCTGTTGTAGATAGGGTTGTTGTGGGTTGAAGCCAGCAGTGTATAAAAACAACAAAAACAACACAATATTTTGCATATTCTTGAGATATCCTTTTATCAAGTTTTTCACTGGAGCAACTGTGGTGGTGGTCCTGAGCTAGCATGGCAGTCGGACATAGGTCAATGAAGAAGTGGTCGATGGGTCTGATGAGGCATGTTGACCACCTATGGCCTACTCTGGCAGATACACCCTTCCAAATATTTTCCTTGTTTCCACAGGAACGGGGTGTGACAACCTGATACAACCTTAGAGTTTCACTTGCTTTGAACTTTTGAGGAAAATAATTGACTTCATAGGGTCAGTCTTTGCTCATGGGTATTGTTGAAGAAAAAGCTTGTTTGCCCTCTTTGGCTCACATATATCTGATTAAAGGGAAATTCAAACCTCTGGTCATTGTGGGCAAACCGACGATCCAGAAATGAAGGAGGGCTTTTCTCAGGTTTTAAAGTGACTTGTCACATAGTAGCAAATTGCACTGTTAACTGAAAGGCTGTGTGTGTTTGGCCGTTCAAATCCATCAGTGGTTCTGCTGGAGAAAGATAGGTAGTCAGTCTCCTGTCACTGACACTTATAGACTGAGCAACCTGATGGGAGGTCCTTCTGAGTTTGAACCAACTCTGTAGCAGTGAAGTTGAGGGGATTATTTCATTTTTTGAGAATGAGTTCCTAAAAAGGATGAGATGAAAACCTCTGGCGCTCGTTCTTTCTTCTTCTCAGCAAAATTTACATTCATTTTCTCTGCTGGATGTTTTTGACTGGAGCTTCTGACTAAAAATAGTGACCCAGTTAGGGCGGTGAAGGGAACCTCAACCTCAGCCGTTGGGGAGGTATGTTATTTTGGCCTCACTCTAAGGGCATCATTAATGTATGCATCACTCTCCAGCATCCTCTGTATATCAGGATGATTGAAAACCAAATGAGATAGTGCTGAGGCAAGCCTCGCTTATCAAAGGCTTCGAAGGGTATTTCCCCAGCATTAGGTGTCTGTCGGTGGTTAATTGCCAGTTTAGCAGGAGCACTGAAGACTTGAGCTTAAGAGCCTTAGTTAGAAGTGGACAGGTCGGCTGTCGGAGCCGGGGCTGTAGCTCCATTAAGAGCTTTTTGTGTGGAGACTCTGGGCAGGAAGGGCCATAATGGGAACAAGGAAATGACACTGGCTGCTGGCAGCACAGGAAGCTAGGTAAAGCCAAGCTTTGCATTGAAGACCCAATGGTCACTTTAGGGCCTCAAGACCACTTAATGCCTCTTCTCTGTGCATATCTGCCATATCTCATTGCTTTCCTGAAATGTCTCAGTTCACATCTAGGAGAACTTGGGTTCACTTTACATACTCAAGGCCCAGCCTAAGGACACATTTCTAAACCATGTGATTTACTGCTGTTAGGTGTCCTTAAGTCAATTCTAACTCACAGCAACACTATGTGACGGGGTAGAATTTCCCCGTAGGGTTTTCTAGGCTCTGCTGAAATAATATGTAACGCACTGAGGCTGTAATTCAAAGGACAACAGTTTGAATTCACCAGTTGCTCCACAGAAGACAGAGAGGCAGTATTTTGTAAGGATATGACTTATAGCTTAGGAAGCTCAAGTAGAGGGTTACTGTGAGTGAGAATCAGCCCAAGGACAGTGAGCTTTTGGAAACTTTATGGAAGCAGATATGGTAGGGCTTTCTTCCACAGTGTCTGGGTGGGTTTGAACTGCTGACCACAACTTAGCCATTTATGTCACCAGGGCTTTAAACAACTTGCTTTATTATGATTTCTTTCTTTTTTTTAATCCTCCAGTGGTGAAGTTGGCCTCTTTCTGAGATTATCTCAGACCATGCCTGAAGTATGGATCTGGAGAGAAGGAAGTTCAGCAGGAAATTCAGAAGCACCCCATTTGTCCTCCCCACGTGGAATTGAGTACTTTTCCCCTTTCCACTTCTTTGTGTGAGTGCAGAATTTATTCAGTTATCGTTATTCTTCTTTAGACAACATTTCCCTCTAGAAAAGGGCCCACAGACATTTATTCTTAGGTTTGGTCATCTGGGGGGGGGGGACAAACAGAAAAATCTTTCCTCCTTTATTCATCAGTTAAAAAGAGATAAGAATGCATTTCTTCAGGGAATAAAGAAATTGCCTGAGGTCAAGACTCTGACAGACATTAGTCCACGCGGTACATGCGAACTATTAGCTGTGTTGGGAACTGGTGAGAAGGGACGATTCAGAGCTCTCAGAGTGCCTTATATGAAATCAAAGCCAAGCTGATTCGTAAGTCATCAAAGAATGCTTGCTGCCAGAATGAGTCTTCAAATTTCCAGGAGCTGCTCCTGCCCTCAGGGAGCTTTCGTGGCATAATGGTAAAGGCATTGTGCTGCCAACACAAAGGCACATGGTTTGAATTCACCAGCTGCTCCATGGGAGAGCAGAGGGTCCTCTCTTACTATTTACTGCTCAAAACTCACTGAAGCATCAGCTACGGGTCAATTCTGACTCAACAGTATTCAAGAACCACTCTTGAACTCAGAAGAAAAGCTGAGAAAGAAGGGGAGACATTGCTGGGTTAGACCTCGCTCTAGCGCTGTGTAGAGAGACTGCACGATTGTTTCACTCCAGCAATGATTGTGAGGATTGCAGGAGCAGCTGGGGCTCCGCTCTGTTGTGCACCTGGCGGGACGGACTCAGTGATTCCCAGCAACAGGGCTAACAAAACTGTTATCTTCAGCATTTTTTACTTTTTCTTTTTTCTAGAGGTTTCCGTTCTCTTCGGTAAGAATGGCTACATCTTCCCCCCCACACACACACCCCCCGCCCTTCATTTATTTAAGGACATATCTTGCGGGGAGTCGGGAGAGGAATCACTTTGGAACCATTTTTATTTTGGCTGCTCCATTCTCAGTGTGCCAGCCATCCCTTAGTTGGCTCCTCCTACAAATCGGCTTCTGTGGAAAGAGATACCAGGACTTTGACTGGCAGGAGGAAAGGAGAAATCTGGTTTCAGCCTCTCTGCTGACTGGTGATAGGGCTCCCTGCTGGAGTCACTAGCCAGGTCTCTAGGGCTTCTAGTATGGCTTTACCTCCAGCTGCCTGGGCATTTCCAGATATCTATGATGTACTCCAGGATCCAGGATCGGGGCCAACCTCAGATGAGCCCAGAAATACATACCAATTTTTTTTTCTTCTGAATATAACATACCTACATAAACAGAGTACATCACATAAAGTGCAAGCAGGCACAGGACACTAACGCTCAGCATTTGAAAAAGAATTATGTTATTGGTAGAAAAATACCAACTTTTTGTCCCTGAAACTTATACCCCTAGCTTCCAAATTCTGTCCCAGTTCTACCTCTAACTTCTTATCTCTCACCTGTCTTTATATTCTGAGTGTAACGATTTTACACATCCCATTGCAGGTGGCCAGCCACCTGAGTTCTCAGGAAGCTCACCTTGCCCTGCATCTGGGATGGCAGTGAGGAGGATTGATTTATGGATGAAATTATACCAAGCTTGAATTTGCCTTAGAGGTATGTATGGGGGTGGGACGTGTCGGATGAAAATGGAACGATACGTGGTAATAATTGTTGGAAATTCATTGATGCGATTTTATTATCCTTACTTTAGAGAATGTTTGGAAAATTCCCTAACAATAACAACAACAACAACAAAAAGAATAAGCATATTTAAAATTAGAAAGAGACAATTGAATGGCTACAATTCAGTGGCTACCCTTGAAGGTGAAGGTGAAGGTGAAGTAAATAAACAGCTCTTCCTCCGGGCAGGATGAGCCGGGCATGAATATCATATTTTCTCAGGCTTCCTGACTCGAGTTATTTATGAACCTGGTTACTCAGCTAATAGTAGTATGCAAAAGCCAACAGATGCGCTCTGTTAGGGGCAGCGCTTTTTAAAAGCTGTGTGAGTGCTCTGTGTTCCTTTCTTTCAGCTTGGGGTCCTCTTGCCTTTTGGGGTGTCCTGGGGCAGATGCTGAATGCAGCACACGTGGGAGTTCATCTTCTCCCAGCTGAGGAGTGTGGCGGTGGTGATGGGCAGCGTGCATCCGTGAGCACTGGTAGTGATCGTTGTCAGCTGCCATGGAGTAAGCAACACTTCGAGCAAACCCCAGTCCCAGTGGGAATGACACATGGCCAGCTAGGGATCGAACCTTTGTGATCCATGGGGATTACGCTGGCTAATTTTCAGAAGCAGATTGTGTGGCCTTTCTTCCTCATTCCTTTTAATCTAAAAACTCCCCGAATCCTCCTCAGCATGATAATACCACACAAGACCACTGACAGATGTACCATGGCTGTGCCTGAGGTATGTTGTCTGAGAGTTCAACTTGGGTTTCCTATGCAAAAGGCAAGACCATCTGTGTACACTTCATGACCCATAAGTCTGCAAGGCGGTCCTCAGGGCTTTCAGGGAAGGAGTCTGAGGTTCCGAGGGACCAAGTCGTAACCGATATCAGAAGCCAAGTCTCTCTCCAGTGACTGTCTGCCCAGATGTGTCAAGATTGGTCAGGACAGGAACCAGGCTTGGCTGGTTCAGTCTCAGCTCAAGAGGCTGCCTTGAGAGGGCAGGAGGGAGGCATCAGCTGAGGGAAGTTGTAAGGCTCTGTCTTCCCAAGGCTTCCGCTGAAACCTTTCCTCTGTCCCCGACAGAGTGACAACTACCCTACAAGCCACCCTGAGGCTACAAGGAGCTGGTGAAGGTCACAGGTGTGGTTCCCTCCTCTCCAGTCCCTCAGGCAGGCTTCTGTGTACACCTGCCAGGGGCTGGTGTTCAGAAAGCTGTCTTTGGAGAGGCCCTGGTAGCTGGGGCTTGAATGCACGCCAGGAGCGCCCTGGCGCTGTATGCCTCATCTGACTGCTTTGAGTGAGACTGATAAGCTCTGACATTACAGGATATCACATCTGACCTGACATCCGTTAGGACACAGTCCTGAAAATCTCCACACCGTCAACAGCCCTAGCCGTGTTCTGATCACTTGATGATGCCTGCGGTTGTTATTGTTTTCGCTGTTACAGGAAACACTACATTTTCGAAACCCAGACAGGAAAGGTGATTCTCCTCTGTATTATTAGGCTCTCTGTCCTTGCCCTGCGAAGAAGTCAGCCTGAAGCTGAGGGGTGGAGGCATAGATGGATGGACGGCCGACCTATGCCTCCCCAGGTTTGAGTACTAATTTGGGTACGTATGGCTGGGAAACCATAGCTAGTCCCTTGACCGCCCCCACCTATATATAGGTAAATGACTCTTGAACCCCCAGAGCAGTTTCCCTGTGAAAGATGAATGACCTAATTTACGAGCTGTAATGTGCTAAAGCTTGCGTGTTATTTCCCCGTTAGAGGCCGCAAATGCGTTTTATGTCAATGGACTGATAAACATGTGTCCTGTCTCCTGGGAGGATAAAGTGCAGTGAGAGAAACAAGACATAAACATCTAATGGTTGCTATTAATTGCACGGAATTTATATTTCAAGGTAGAATAGACCATCGACCCCAGAGAAATGGCTCTCGTGAGCCAAGGCGTAAATTACAAGGACGCACATGGTCTATAATGAGGAAGCCTGCCTACATTATGAAGGTCCTGGTGTCACAGTCATTAAGCACTCAGCTGATAACTGAAGAGTTGGCAGTTCGAATCGGCCAGCCACTACACTGGAGAGAGAGGCAGGAATCTCCTTCCATGGAAAAGACAGCACTGGGGACCCTATGGAGCATTCTTTCTCTTCTGTTTTATAGGATCACGATCAGTGGGGATTTCTGAAAGCAGTGGATTTTTTGTTATTGTATTTAGGGTGTTTTTTATTTTGTGTGTACTGTATCATTCAAGGCACTACTGTTGTTAGGTGGCTTTGTTTTAAGTAAGATTCATAGTGATCCTGTTAACAATATGTCTCAGTTTTGCCCTATTCGACCCCACCCTCAGGATCTCCACCGCCTCAGAGCCCATTATTACAATCACTGTGTCTTTGGCCCATTTCTTTGAGAATCATCCATTTTCACTAACCCTCTACCTTCCCAGCATGATATCTTTTCCTAAAATTTAGAAACTCATGAACAATATGCCCAGGTATGTGAGGTGAAGTTTCACCATCCTTGACTCTAAGGAACTCCCTGGTTGCCCTCCATCCAAGACAGATTTGTTTGTTTTTTGGTAGTCCATGGGATATTTAATACTCATTCCCAAAACTTCGATCCAAAGGCAATTCTTCTTTGGTCATCCTTTATCACTGTCTGACTTACTGTTTGAAAATACCATGAATTGGAGCATGCATATTTTTTTTAATTCCTGTCTTTCACTTTGAGGGAGCTCTGGTGGCTTAGAGATAAGGAATTGGGCTACCAACACAAAGGTACATGGTTCAAATCCATCAGTTGCTCCATGGGAGAAAGATGGGCCATCAACTACCGTGCAATTTGTGGCCTCTGAGAACCCACTGGAGGGTCAGTTATGGGCCAGTTCCGACTCGATGGCACAGAGCAACAATAACAATGATTCAAACTGAGATGCAAATTTGAGTAAAAGGGAATGCTCTTGATAACCAAAGCCAAGAGCAAAAGCTGTAAAGGAAACTGAGCCGAACACACCAAGGTAGCCTGGCATGTTGAGGAGAGGACTGTTAACTTGATAGATGGTGTAGATGAGTGCACATTCAGAGCATCCTTGGGACCAGCTGCCATGTCAGCGCACACACATTGGAGGCCTCTGAAGAGACGAGTCTGTGTTGAAGCTTGTACATATATCAGGATTTCAAAACCTATTACTGAACCTGTTCCCTGAGCTCACACACATCCTACGTAAACTACAATGAGAATTCTGCATCATGGCCTACATGATCTGGTCCCTGAGCACCTCTCTGTCTCAGATGCTGACTTCTCTCCTTTCCCACTAGGCTCACTTCACAATCACTCTCCCATCTCTGCCTCCCTGGATGCTTTCCCCTCGGGCATTCACACAGTGTCGTAGCTCATGTTTCAGCTTGAACGACACTCTTTCAGGGGCCTCTGAATTTCAACTAGCCTCCCTAGCCTTTCTGTCACTGTGCCATTCAGGATGGATCATATGCACCTTTTAAATAAAGACAATTTTGTCTCCTTTACTCAACTATACTTTTTCATAACAGAACTGTGGCTGTTCTTCCTTCCTGTGGCATCTCCATGCCCAGAATAGACTTGGTCCTTGAAAAGACTCCCTTAAAGTCTCCTGGAAGGTATAGGAGCCTTTGGGCAAAGGCAAGAAGAATTTCTTTCTGGAGAATTTTTATCACTCATGTTAGTGAGCCAAGAGAAGAAACCAAGAGATAAAGGAAGAGAAATGCTTAGGCAGAGCTGTGAGAAGTGGAAGGAGCTCTTGGAAAATATGCCTTTTCCAGATTCTGTCCCTTCTTTGACACTGCATGCTTGTAACCTCTTTTGAGGTCACAGTTTTGCTGTCTGTAAAATGGAGAGGAAGAGATTAGTTTAGAGCTAAGGTCAGCAAATCATTTCTGCAAAGGTCTCAATCATAAATATCTTAGACTTTGAGGACTCTATAGTCTCTTTGCAATTACTCATTTCTGCTGCCTTCATGTGAAGATGGCCACAGATGACGTCTAAGGGATTGAGAAATGACTGAGTTCCATAAATATTTATAAAATGAAGGGACAGATCATATTTGGCCTTAATCTAGACTCTTAATCTTAGACTTAGTCTAGACTCCCATGTCTAAAGCAACAATTTAAAAACCACTATGAAAACCAAAAGAAGATTTGCTAATGGAAAATCTGCTGTCAGGAGCCTCTCTAGAGTGATAAAGAGGAAGGGTATCATTCTAGAGACTAAGGTGTATCTCATCCAAGCCGTGGTCTTTGCAATTACTTGTTATGCATCAGAGAGCTGGAAAATGACCAAGGATGACAGAAGAAGACTTGATGTCTTTGAGTTGTAGTGCTAGAGAAGAGTATTGAACATACCATGAGCCACTAAGAAAAAGAATAGATCTGCCCTGAAGAGAGTGAAATCAAGCTGTTCCTTGGAAGCAAGGGTTTTGAGACTTCATCTCACATTGTTTGGGCCTGTAGCCATGAGGAACCAGTCTTTGGAGAAGGATATCATGCATGGAAGCTTCAAAGTACGGGAGAGGAAGACCCTGGAGGAGATGAATTGGCACAATAACTAGGGTAATGAGGGTAGGTGTGTCACAGGCAATGAGATTGGCTCAGGATAGAGCAGGACTCAGGGCTATTTTGCAATGGGTTGAACCATGGTTGACTAGATGGCACATTACAACAACACATGAAAATAGGTTCAAATAAATTTGGGAATATTGAGCTT
>NW_006399812.1:9493947-9498260 GCF_000299155.1 Elephantulus edwardii | reverse complement strand
CCAAGGACAGTCCCATTCTACAACAGTGGCATCATGTAATATTTGTCCTTTTGTGACTGGGATATTTCACTCAGCATAATGTTCTCCAGAGTCCCCTTTTTGTTTTATATTGGTTTGCATATAAAGTTTGTACACATTGTGTTTCACACTATCCTTCATTCACATTGTGTTTCATACATTTATTCTCATTCATTGTTTTATAAAATCAATCACCATTGAACCCTTCCCACCATTACCCTGTCATTCCATATTCCCTCTGTATATTTCCCATTTTTCTTTACTCCACTCCCTCCACCCACCAAATTGTGCAACCATATGTTTGTCCCCTGCCCCCCATCACCCTTCACTCCTCTGTTTCCATCCTTTCCGTGCTTGGATCCCCATACCCATTTACTAGTTGTTGTTGTTAGATGTCATCGAGTAACTTGCGACTCATAGTGACTCTATGTACTACAGCCCTAAACCTTGCTCTATCTCTTGCCAACCTTATTGTCTCTGACACACTTATCCTCATTACCCCAGTGACAGAATCAATCCATCTCATTGAAGTTCTTCCACTTCTACACTGTCCTTCCTCCCTTCCAAGCATGACGTCCCTCTCCAAGGACTGATCCCACCTTGCAACAAGTCCAAAGTATGTCAGATGGGGCTTCAGAATCCTTGCCTCCAAGGAGCAGCCTGGCTTCACCCTCTCCAGGACACGCTTGTTTGTTCTCCTAGCAGTCCATGGTATATTCAATATTCTTTTCCAGCACCAAAGTTCAAAGACAT
The DNA here is from genome assembly GCF_000299155.1 of Elephantulus edwardii. Classification (NCBI taxonomy): domain Eukaryota; kingdom Metazoa; phylum Chordata; class Mammalia; order Macroscelidea; family Macroscelididae; genus Elephantulus; species Elephantulus edwardii. The sequence continues at coordinate 9,497,489 of NW_006399812.1, read as the reverse complement.
CAACTCTCCTTCTATCATCCCCAGTCATTGTCCAGCTCTCTGATGCATTGCAAGTAATGACAAAGATCATGGCCTGTATCAGGTGCACTTTAGTCTCCAGACTGACATTGATGCTCTTCAGTACTTCAGAGAAGTCTCTGACAGTAGACTTTCCCAATGCAATTTGTCTTTTTAATTTCCTGGTACTAAGAGTGCTGATTGTAGAGCCAAGCAAACTGAAGCTGTCAATAATCTTAATCTCTTCCCCATCTATCATGATGCTGTCCAGTGGTGAGAATTTTTATTTCCTTGATTTTGAGCTTCGATCCATATTAAAGGCTGAAATCCTTGACCTTCTGCAGCAAGCACTTCAGGTCCTCCTCAGTTTCAGCAAGCAGGGTTGTGTCATGTGCATAAAGCAAGTTGTTGATGAATCTTCCTCCAATCCTGATGCCACACATCTTCTCATAGAGTTCAGCCTCCCTGATAATCTTTTCTTCATATATATTGAAAAGATATGGATACAAGATGCATCCTTGATGCACACCCTTCCCAATTTTGAGCTATTCAGTGTTTCCTTGCTCTATTCTGACAACTGCCTCCTGGACCAAGTATAAGTTTTGCATGAGCACAATCAAGTGTTCTGGGATTCCCATACTTCTCAAAGTCAGCCACAGTTTGTTGTGATCCACACAGTCAAACACCTTTGCATAGTTAATGAAACACAGATAGACATTACTCTGGTATTCTCTACTTTCAGCCAAGATCCATCTGACATTAGCTATAATATCCCTAGTGCCATGGCCTATTCTAAATCCATCTTGCATTTCAGGCAGTTCTCTGTTGATGTGCTGTTCCAGTTGTTTTTGGATGATCTTTAGCAGAATCTTGTTTGCATGTGATATCAACGATATTGTTCAATAATTTCCAAACTTTGTTGGATCACCTTTCTTTGGAATGAAAACAAATATAGATCTCTTCCAGTCAGTAGGACAGGTCCTCCAGATTTCTTGGCACAACTTGGTGAGCACATCCAGGGCAGCATCTGTTTGTTGAAATACGTCAATCATTATGCCATCAATTCTTGGGGCCTTGTTTTTTGCTAATTCTTTGAGAGCAGCTTGAACTTCCTCCTCTATCACCACAGATTCTTGGTCATACATTGTTTCATGCAATTATCCTTTGTCCACCAATTCCTTTTGGTACAATGACTCTATATGCTCTTTCCATCCTCTTCTAATGCTTCCTGCATCATTTAATATTTTGCCTAAAGCATCTTTTAGTATTGCAACCTGAGTTTTGAACTTGTTTTTCAGTTCCTTCAGCTTAAATGCTGAGCGAGTTTGGCCCTTTTAATTTGTTCCTTGCACATTTCATTGTAATACTTTTTTGTCTTCCCTTGCTGCCCTCTGAAATCTTAGTTACCCTTCTATTTTTACAATAATGGTCCTATGAAGTATTTATTCTTATGAGACTGAGTTAATTCACTCAGAATAATTCTCTCTAGTCTCTCTCAAGTTATGTAATAATTTTCAAAATTATTGTCCCTGAGTTCTGTGTAGTATTCCATCATGTGAATGTACCACAATTTCCAAATCCATTCAATTGTCGTTGGACATTTAGGCTGTTTCCATGTTCTTGCATGTTCTCCAGTTCTCCAACAAGGTAAAAAGGGAAGCCACAGGCTTGGGAAAAAATATTTGGTAATGACATGACAGATAAGGGACTTATATCTAGAATTTATAAAATACTCAAGCACCACAACAACTAAAGGTAAACAACCCAATTGAAAAATGGGCACAGGATATGAACAGACACTTCACCAAAAATAGACATTCAGATGGTAAACAAACACATGAAGAAATGTTCAAAATGCCTAGCTCTAATAGAGATGCAAATCAAAACAACTGTGAGATATCTCACCCCAGTAAGAATAGCAAAATTTAGCAGAACAGCAAACAACAAATGCTGGCAAGGTCTCTTATGATCTTTATGGTTTTAGCTTTATGCCTAGGTATCTGAATTATCTTGAGAAGATTTTTCACCTTGGTGAGAGGTGTGCGTCCTGCTGCAGCTCTTTCTGCAGGTAGGAGTCCAGTTGTGCCAGCATCGTATGTTGGAGGAGGTGGTTGCTTTCCCATTATTTGATTCATTTTGTTTCCTTGTCGAATATTAGTTGACCATAGAAAGATGGGTTAATTTCTGGGTTCTCAATTCTGTCTTCTTGTTCTATGTGCCTGTCTTATACCAGTACCATGCTGGTTTGGTTATTACAGCTGTGTAATAGGTTTTGAGGTCAAGGAGTGCTTGCTATGCCGCCCATTTAATTCTTGTTTTTCAGTAGTGCTTTGCTACTTAGGGGGTCTCTATGCTCTCCAAATAAACTTGACAATTGTCTTTTTTATCTCCTTGAGAAATGAATTTGGTATCTGTATTTGGGATTGCATTAGACATGTAAATTGCTTTTTGTAATATCACCATTTTCACTATATTGAGTCTTCCTATTCATATACAGGAAACATTTTTCCATTAATTTAGGTCTTTTATTGTGTCTTGCAGAAGTGTTTTGAAATTTTCTTTGTAAAGGTCTTTTGTGTCTCTAGTTAGGTTTATTCTTAAGTATCTAAATTTGTGGTTGGCTATTGTAAATGGTATTGCTTTCTTATTTTCCTTCTCTGTGGTTTCTATGTTATTGTAGAGGAATCCCAAAAACTTATGTATATGGATTTTGTTTCCTGCCACTCTACTAAATTGGTCTACTAGCTCTAACAGGTTTTTTGTTGAGCCGGCATACACTATCATATCATTGGCATATAGCAACAGTTTCACCATCTGTTTGCCAAACTGGATGCCTCTTATTTCCTTTTCTTGTTGTTTTGCAAGTACTTCCAATGCAATATTGCATAAGAGTCGTGACAGTGGGCATCCTTATGTGATCCTTGTTCACAAGGGGAATGCTTTCAGTCTTTCTCCATTGAGAATGATACTGGCTCTTGATCTTACATATATACTTTTCATAATGTTGAGGCAATTCTCTTCTATTCCTACTTTGCTGAATTTTTTTTCTGGAAGGGGTATTGGATTTTATCAAAGGCCTTTTCTACATCAACTGCTAGAATCATGTGGTTCCTGTTATTTACTTTGTTAATGTGATTAATTAGGTTGATTGGTTTTATGTTGAACCATCCTTACATACCAGCTATGAATCCCATGTGGTCATGATGATTTTTTTTTATGTGTTTTTGAATTCTGTTGGCCAGGATTTTGTTAAGGATTTTTGCATCTATAGTCATAAGACATATTGGTCTGAGGTTTTATTTATTTTTTTTTAATAATACCTTTGCCTGGTTTTTGTATTAGAGTTAAGCTTGCTTCATAGAATGATTCTAGGAGTGATCCTTCTTTGTCTATTTTAAAAAATAATTTGAGTAGAGTTGGTGATCGATATTCTCTGAATGGTTGGTAGAATTCAGCTATGAAGCCATCTGGTCTAGGACAAGGACTGCAGCCTTCAGTATGGACTGAGGCTCAATGTCAAGAAGACAAAGATTCTCACCACTGGA
>NW_006399812.1:9465629-9493347 GCF_000299155.1 Elephantulus edwardii | reverse complement strand
TTAGGGCTGTTGTGCATAGGGTCGCTATGAGTCAGAAACGACTTGATGGCACATAACAACAACAACAACAACAACAACAATTTTGTTTACGGTTTGTCAATTTTATTGACCCTTTCAAAAAACCAGCTCTTGGTCTTGTTGATGGTTTCAGTTGTTTTTCTGTCTTCTATCTCATTGATTTTAGCTCTTATCCTTATAATTTCTTCTTCTTCTTCTTTTTTTTTTTCCTAGAGGCTGTGGGGCTAATTGTTGTTCTTTTTCTATTTGATGTAAGTGTTGAGTTAGATCACTAATATTTTGCTTCTTTCTTTCTTTCTTTTTTTAATCTATTTGCTTGTTTCTTTGAACTGCCCCCTGAGAACTACCTTAGCAGTATCCCAGAGGTTTTGGTATGTAGTATTTTAATTTTCATTTGTTTCAAGGAACTTTTTAATTTTATTCTTTATTTCTTCTACTACACAATCATGCTCTAAGAGGTTGTTATGTATCCTTCACAAGGATGATGTTGTAAGTTTATTCTCTTGTGGTTAATTTTTAGTTTTATGGTATTGTGGTCTGAGAAGGTATTTTTATTATTTCAATGTTTTTTGTTTCTTCTTTTTTTTTAACTTGCTGAGGCTTGCTTTGTGTCCTAGTATATGATCAGTTCGGGAGAATGTACCATGTACACCTAAGAAGAAAGTAAATTGACTTATTTGAATAGATCCACAAGTTGAGTTGTCTGATTGTATAGGTTAGATTTTCTGCATCTTTGTAAGATGTAAGATTCTTTTGAGTTGATCTATTTTTTAGTGTGAGTGGTGTGTTAAAGATAAGCTCAAAAGAAACTTAATAAAGATGCAGAATTTAAGAAAAAATAGCACCACAGTAATGGTCCATTTCTTTCTTTAATTCTATTAATCCCTGTTTCATGTATTTTGCGATGGAAAAGTCTGCGGTTAGGGACCTCTCTAAAGTACTGAAGAGCAGCAGTGTCTCTCTGGAGACTAAGGTCTGCCTGATACAGGCCATGGTTTTTGCAATCGCTTGTTATGCATCAGAGAGTTGGACAATGACTAGGGAGGATAGAAGGAGAATTGACGCCTTTGAGCTGTGGTGCTGGAGAAGAATATTGAATGTACCATGGACTGCCAAGAAAACAAACAGATTCATCCTAGAGAAGGTTAAACCAGGCTGCTCCTTGGAGGCAAGGATTCTGGGGCTTCGTCTGACATACTTTGGACATGTTGTAAGGAGAGACAGGTCTTTGGAGAGGGACATTATGCTGGGTAGAGTAGAGGGACAGCGCAGGAGGGGAAGACCCTCTATGAGGTGGATTGATTCAGTGACTGGGGTACTCGGGATGGGTGTGTCAGAGGCAATGAGATTGGCACAGGATAGAGCAGGGTTTAGGGCTGTTGTACATAGGGTCGCTATGAGTCACAAACGACAGCACATAACAACAACAACAACAATATCATTTGGTGTATAGATGTTGACCTCTTGTGCCTTTAACCATTATACAACACCCTTCCTTATCTTTTATGGTGGTGGTCAATCTGAAGTCTGTTTTATCAGTTAGAAATTCGTATTACTACTCTTCCTTTTGTGTGGATGCCATTGCTTGGTGTATTTCTTCCCAGCCTTTGATTTTTAGCCTATCTGTCTTCTTGTTTCTTAAAAGAGTCTCTTTTAGGCGACATTATTGATGGGCCTTTTAAATTTATGTTTTTTTATCCAATATCATTTTCTCTTAATTGGTGCATTTAGTCCATTCACATTAAGTGTGATTATTGACAGGCCAGGTCTTATCGTTGCCAAGCTTAACATATTTTTTTCTGGAGAATATTGAGTTAGCATGCTTATTTTATAACTTCTCAGAACGTTTAATGTACTAATGAAAATTATAACTTTCTGTGAGGTTTAGTATTGATTTCTACTCCCTAAATAGTTTGATCGCTATCCTTGACTACTCAAAGATGACTTCTATTTTTTTTCTTTTTCCAGTGATAAGTGTGTTTGATAGGTAAAGGGGTTTTCAAAGTTGTAATTATACCATTGTGATGGCTCTGATTGAGGCTAGTCATGCAGAAAGATCCACCTGATGATATCAATGGATGTCAGGTTTTAATCAATCATGACTGTGTAGGCTCTGGACATGGAAGTTTCATGGGCTTCCTTGTTGGTAAAATCATTGATCTATGTTCTCCTTTGGGAACAGAGAACTCCACACTTGGACAATCCAAGACTTCAAACTATGCAACTCTATATTTGTTTCCTTTTCAGCTATTATAAAATTATGAATTATAATCATAGCACTTTCCTGTGTTATGTTCTAGCAAATCACTGAACCTTAAGGGAGTAGTGGGAAGTAGGTCAGAAGTAAGGAGATCCCTGATAACCCCAAAGCTAATGAATGACATCCAAAGAGGATGTTAGAGTTGGAAAACTGAAATATGTAACCAGCAAGGTAGACGTGAGGGTGCCAGGGCAGATTGGAACAGTGTGCACAATTTCTGACTTCCCTCAGGCAGTTAGGTTCAAATGAAAGGGGTCAAATGTACCACTTGTATTGTTATATGTGAAACAGAAGGGAGCAGATATTATAAGAAATTTATTTTGATTGATTGTCTAATTTGATGTTAGAAAAGTGGGATTTTATTTTCCTTGTGATTTCCAAGAGCTCTATGTATCATATGATTCCTCTATCTGCTTTGACCATAGAAATTTTGAGTTGAGTAAGATGTTGTAAGAGACACTTCCAATGTCCATGACCTGTTCCTGTGGATTGTGTACAATGTCCCACTGCAAGAATTCACTTCTCTAATCTGAGAATTTTCTCCCCACCCGTGCAGAGGTAGGCCACAAGTACTTGGGGAGAGGGGGTTTTGCCCCTACAAGTTGCCTACACCTAATGATAAAGGGGAACTGAATGATACATATCCCATTTCTTCCTTCTTATCAACAGAGGTTGTGCAATCAATACCATTATTTACTCCAAAATTACTATTAGTGTGGTCTCCTAAAGCAGCCTCCTATTATCTAGGAGCATACCACATCAGAAAATTTGAAGATGAATTGCCTGTGATGAATTGCCAGTTTTTCTCCTGCAAAGTAGTTGGTAGATTTGAACCACTTGCCTTTAGGTTAACAGTGCAAACATTTACTCACTTGCATACCAAAACTCACTTAGGATATACCTAGGAGAAAGGACATTTTACGTGCAAAATTCTGTGGTCAACAAAGTTCCTTCCCCTGACAAAATGTTCAGTAGGCGTCCCTGACCAGAACGTCTCAGGGAGGAATAGGACTTTCAGAGCATTAGCAGGCTAACATATGGTCACATGTCCACGTTCTTTTCCCAGACATTCCCAATCCCTGCCACCCTCTCTAGCCTCACAGCTAATGTGTGTGTGGTTCTGCCTGGAAAGAACCAGCTGCTGCTGTCACCCAGCCATGTGCCTCTAATAGAATGACTAGCATGGAGGGAGCGAACACAAGCTTTTCCCTTGAACCATATGGCCAGCAAAGAGTCACAGGCAGAAGGCAAGCCAGATTGTCACAGTGATTGCTGTGCCTTCTTCCTGATGAAGAACCCCCAGAAGGAGGCATTCCTCAAAGAGACGGAACTTCACATGCTGTTGGAGTTGTCGGGCCCCTGTGGCTTGTGATTGCTCTGAGCCCTGACTTGTGTGCAATGCATCTTAAAACAGCACCTAGGAGGCCTTTTGCGTGGTGAGCCCATGCTGCTGTCAGTTCGGTTTTGGGAGTTTGGCCAAGATCCAAAGGGTGGTGGACACTGGGGCTGAGTGAGTAGTCTCTTTGCCTTGGATCTTGAGGACACTTGAAAGCAGAACTCCAAGCCAATTCCACTCCGCTTCTTTAGTCTATGCTCCAACTACAACACCTAATCTGAGTCAGAGAGAAAGTCTAGCACATGGCCTTCTTAGTGACCATAGCATCTAGGGTAAAAATAGAGGAGATGCCTTCGGCCAAACAGCCTCATTGGTGCTAATAGTAGCTGAAGGTCCCTGGGTGGTACAAATAGTTTGCAATTCACCACTAATGGAAATGTTAGCAGTTTAAATATATTAAGCAACAATTTGGAAGAGAGGCCTGGAGAATTCTATGTTGCACGGCTCTGCTCTGAAAGATATGGAATAGCCAGGAGTCAGAATTGACAGAATTTATTTTCAAATGGCTGAGTAGTCCATATGAGAGGAGGGAATGGTGTCCCATTGAGAAGGGAAAACATGAGCCCAAAGAGGAGAGGGCACAAGGGAAGCCTGTTAGGCATGTTACTGATTCTTATGGTCCTTTCCAACCCGAGTTCAAGGTATAGGCAAATAATAGAAGAGAAAGACAAGAAACACTGAGAAATATTGTAGCAGCTTTATGACGGAAGAAGAAAAGACTGAGATTGTTAACAATTACATCTTGCTCAGGTCCACAATTGACACTCTTGATACCAGCAGTCAGGAAATCAAAGATGAATTGCATTAGGGATATCTTCTGTTAAGGACCTCTCCAGAGTAGTGAAGAGCAGTGATGTCAGTCTAGAGAAAAAGGTACACCTGCCCCAGACCATGGCCTTAGAAATCATTTGCTATGCAACAGAGAGCTGAATAACGTCTAAGGTTAACAGAAAAGGAATTGATGCTTTTGAGTTGTAGTGCTGGAGACTAGAATATACCATGGACTGCCAAGAGAACAAACAGTTCTGCCCTGGAGAAGGCAAAACCAAGTTGCTCCTTAGAGGCAAAGATTTTGAAGTTCCCTCTCACATACTTTGGGCATGTTTTCAGGCAGGAGAAGGACATCATGCATGGAAGGGTGAAGGGACAGTGCAGAAAAAGAAGACCCTGGATGAGATGGATTGACACAGTAACTGTGGTAATGAGGGCAGGTGTGCCAGATACAGTGGGATAGGGCAGCCTTCAGAGCTGTTGTGCATAGGGTCACTATGAGTTGCAGTAAACTCTAATGACATGTAACAACAACATGCCTTCATTGGGATGAGGCAGTAATTCCAGTATGTGAAGTATTGGTAAAAAATGTTTGCAAATTCTTGGGGAAAATATCTTATTGGAAAACAGGAAACCAAAATACCCTTCTCATTCCATCCAGACAAATCATTTTCCTTACAATTGGACTCTCGTATATTTCTTCTTTGTAGATTTGTGTTTCCCATTTCTTTCTCTTCAATTAGGATGCCAGACAAAATTGTCCATGTTTATTCTGCTCTTCTCTTTAGCTTATTCCTTTTTCATTTTTCAGCAGGGCTTTCAAAAACATTTTAATATAATTTTACACATACAAAAGAGTTGTAAAAACAGTAAAGAGTGTTTCTTTATGTCCTTCATTCAATTTCCCTTATGTTAACATTTTACAAAACCATAGAACATTTATCAAAATGAAGGCACTAATCTTGGTAAAATATTGTTAACTAAAATGCTGAGCTTATGTGCACCTCATAGGTTTTTCATCTAATGATATTTTTCATGTTTACAATCTGAATAAGCCTTTCCCATGTGATTTTACTGACTGAAAACTTGCTAACGAATCAGCTATGAGTCAAGTTCAGATTCTATGGCACACAACAATAACAACAACAACTACAACAGCAACATTATATTTAGTTATTATGTCTCCTTTTTCACTCCTGTCTTAATCTATGTTCTCTAGAAGAGGAAGATCAGTAAAGAGTATGTGTGAATATATAAAGTGTGTGAGAGGCTGCAGTAAAAAATCCATGGTCAGGCTTCATACTGGAGATCTTTTCTTCCTTTTAGGGTTGTGGGACAGAGAAGATAAAGAATCTGCAGGAATAGTGGGAGACTGAATTATTCAGTCTGAATTATTCAGGTTTATATGCTAAGAACCAGAAATCAAGTGATGAGAAGAGTCAGGGTCAAGAACTTTGCTGGAGCATCCATTTATAAACTCTAGGTAGGCCATATTCCTTTAAAAAATCCCCTTTTATCTGATCAGATGATTACATCAGATTAAAAACATAAATATTACAACAATATGTAAAAGTGCATAATAGATTACTGGGAATCACAGCCTAGTTAAGTTGACCTTTATAGTACACACCTTGCAACCCGCCTTCTATACTCATTTCCCTAAAATGAAATTGAAACAAAACAATGACAAATATAATAGTTCAAAATAGCATGTACACAACTGAAAACAGATTTTTATAATAAAAAATTGGGTAAGGAAAGAAAGAAAACAAAGATTTTTGCGAAGTTCTCACTTTGAGGAGTAAGATAAGCTTGACCATTATGGTATTTTTTCAATTATCTCAGATACACGTAAAAGTTGGACAGTGGCCAAGCAAGAGGGAGGAAGGGTTGATGCCTTTGAAGAGTGGTGCTGGCAAAGGATATTAAATACACTATTGTTGTTATGCAACATTAAGTCACAACTGACTCATAGCTGACCCTCCAGCAGGTTTTTGGAGGCAACACATCACAAAGGAGGAGACTGAGCGTCTTTCTCTCATGGATTTAAACTGCATGGCTTTTTGGGAAGGCAGTGAAGCTCCTTACCACAGGCCACCTATGCTTCTATGTCCTGGTACATAAGTGTTAGTCACACTAGATAACATGGTAACTCTTTGTCTATTAATATAGGGACCTGATGAGCCCAGATGAAGGTGAGATCCTTAATATTCGACTCAGTGAAATCAATGTTCTTTTATCTTGCTAGGATCATTCCTCTTGTTGGAATTAGACCTCTAAAACAAAGAAACTCAAGAACAGGAAGCAAACAGTTTGAAAGCGTGACACTAGGGGCAATAGGGAGTCATGCCACTCCCATTTCCACTCTTTGTTTCTGAACCTAAGTAATTTGACGATGGGAGATATAGTGCTGTATTTTAGACACTTATTTAAAACTTAGGCAGCTTCTTGAAGAATATATCAACACATTCTGGCTATTTTCTCCTATCTGGAACCATATTTGAGTCTTTAAAAGACTCAAGACAGGACCAGTGAACTCCATGAGTTCTTTGATCTGGATGGCTGTTGAAAGATTCTGACCTGTATCCATAGAATGTGTTGCCCTACTCATTTGATTATTAAAATCCTCTTCTCTGAAGTCAGGCGACAAGAAAAGTTCAGGGTTGAGAGAATTCTTCTAGAACATTCATTAATATATTTGAGGCAGGCCATACCTAGATTGATTGGCTCTTTGGATCAGAAAACAAAATGAAAAGCACATGTTGTTATGTGCTGTCAAGCCACCTGCAACTCAGAGCAACTCTATGTACAGCATCTCGGAAGTGTGTCCTATCCTGAGCTGACTCACTGACTCCAACATACCTACACCACTAAGAAGCATAGTCTAGACAATCTGACATATAATATTAACTGTCAAACATTTAATTGTGACAATTCCTCCATCACTCCTCATCTTTTTGATCTTCATTGCTGTGAGAACTGGCCCATAACTGACCATCCAGTGGGTTTTCAGAGGCAGTATTATCACATGAGAGGAGATTGCCCATCTTCCTCCCATAGAACATCTGGTGGATTTGAACCATGTGACTTAGGGTTGGCAGCATACCTATTTATCACTTAAGATCCCAGAGCTCCCAAAAGATTAACCTTAGGAGTCCCCAAAAGTAATAGTACTCTCTATTTTAAGATATCAGATGCTTTTTTCTCATTTTAGTAAGGTGTGGCATCAGGATTGGTGGAAGATCTATCAACAATCTGTGTTATGTAGATGACACAACTCTGCTTGCTGAAACTGAGGAGGACCTGAAGCGCTTGCTGCTGAGGGTCAAGGACTGCAGCCTTCAATATGGATTGAGGATCAATGTCAAGAAGACCAAGATTCTCACCACTGGACCGATTGGCAGCATCAGGATGAATGGTGAAGAGATTAAGATTGTTCACAGCTTTAGTTTGCTTGGCTCCACAGTTAACACTCTAGGCACCAGTAGCCAGGAAATTAAAAGACGTATTGTGATGGGAAAGTCTGCTGTTAGGGACCTCTCCAAAGTAATGAAGAGCAATGGTATCTCTCTGGAGACTAAGTTGTGTCTGATATAGGCCATAGTCTTTGCAATCACATGTTATGCATCAGAGAGTTGGACAATGGCTAGGGAGGATAGGAAAATTGATGCCTTTGCGCTGTGGTGCTGGAGAAGAGTATTGAGTGTACCATGGACTGCTAAGAAAACAACCAGATTCATCCTAGATAGGGTTAAACCAGGCTGTTCCTTGGAGGCAAGGATTCCGAGGCTTTGTCTGACATATTTTGGACATGTTGTAAGGAGGGTCTGGTCCTTGGAGCGGGCCATCATGCATGGGAGGGTGGAGGGACAGTGCAGGAGAGGAAGGCCCTCTATGAGGTGGATTGATTCAGTGACTGTGGTAATTGGGGTGGGTGTGTTGGAAGCAGTGCAATTGGCACAAGATAGAGCAGGGTTTAGGGCTGTTGTACATAAGTTTGCTATGAGTTGCAAGCAACTCAACAGCACATAACAACAACATAGTAAGGTTGTGCTTTATTGAGAATGATACCACAGAGGAGATGTGACCTTCACAGTATATTACAATGTGCAACACCAATGTGCATTATTACTGGGGATTGCTTAAACATTCAATCAGAGTAGTATCTGCCAGTCTTCTTCACAATATAGCTAACAGTTTTGACTTTGAAATTACATTTTATTGTTAGTTCCTGACAAACTGATTTTGACTCATGATAATCTCATGTGAGATGTGTTGACATGGTGACAGCAGCAGTGGGTCCAAGTGTGTTGGAGGTCAGGATGGCTGTGACCTTTCAGAAGCAGATAATCAGGCCCATCCTTTGAGGCCCTCTAGGTGGCTTCCAACCATCAGCAATCTGAGTAGTCATGGATTTCAACCATCAACCTTCAGGTTCTAACCATTTGTGCCACCGAGGAACTCCTTTGGAAATTCTTTAAGACTACGTCAAGGACTGCAGCCTACAATATGGATTGAGGCTCAATGTCAAGAAGACAAAGATTCTCACCACTGGACCAATTGGCAGCATCAGGATGGATGGTCAAGAGATTGAGATTGTACACAGCTTTAGTTTGCTTGGCTCCATAGTCAACAGTCTTGGCACCAGCAGCCAGGAAATTAAAAGGCTCATTGCCATGGGAAAGTCTACTGTTAGGGGCCTCTCCAAAGTGCTGAAGAGCAATGGTTTCTCTTTGGAGACTAAGGTGCGTCTGATACAGGCCATGGTCTTCGCAATCACCTGTTATGCATCAGAGAGTTGGACAATGACCAAGGAGGATAGAAGGAGAATTGATGCCTTTGAGCTGTGGTGCTGGAGAAGAGTATTGAGAATACCATGGACTGCTAGGAAAACAAACAGATTTGTCCTGGAGAGGGTTAAACCGGGTGGCTCCTTGGAGGCAAGGATTCTGAGGCTCCGTCTAACATACTTTGGACATGTTGTGAGGAAAGACCAGTCTTTAGAGAGGGACATCATGCTTGGGAGGGTGGAGGGACGGCGCAGGAGAGGAAGGTCCTCTATGAGGTGGATTGATTCAGTGACTGGGATAATTGGGATGGGAGTGTCAGAGACAGTGCGATTGGCACAGGACAGAGCGGAGTTTAGGGCTGTTGTACATAGGGTCGCTATGAGTCGCAGGCAACTCGACAGCACATAACAACAATAACAACAACAACAAATTTAGTTTAATGCTCATCAATAAATAGATCTTGACTATAGGAAGTAGTATATGATTTACTTTTGTCCTCATTTAGTCTTCACTTACCAATTGTAATTACTCTCAAAGAAAGAGTTATTACGACTCTCTCCTTAATTTTTAGTTTATTGAACATTCATTCACTTACAAATGTTTCCGTTATTCTTTGCAACATAACCCCATACTACAGTTATTCGTTTTGGCCACGTTATTCTAATGCTAGTTTCCTGGGTGAAGCAAATGATTAAACACTTAACTATTAATCAAAATGTTGATGGCACAATTCTACCCTAAAAGTTGTGAAAGAAAGAAAATCTGTTTCATTAAAGACTTCTTGTTGTTGTTAGGTGCCTTTGAGTTAAGTACTATGAGCAACAGATCTGAATCCTGTCCTGTGCCATTCTCACCTCCAACACATCTGAACCCACTGTTGCTGTCACCATGTCAGCCATCTCATTGAGGATCTCCCTTTACCTTTTTCAGCATGGTGTGTTTTTCCAAGGAGTAACCTCTCTTAGCAACGTTACCAAAATATGTGGGTTGAAGCTTCTCTGTCTTTGCCTCCAAGGAGCACTCTGGCTGCGCTTTTGCTAGGACATAATCTGTTTGCGTGTCTTGGGGGTTTTTTGGCCATGGCCACTCTTCTCTGACAGCACAACTCAAAAGAATAAATTTTTTGCTTATATTTATTTGTTCTATACTTCCAAGATGCATAATGATTGAAAAAATCATGGTCTGAATTAAGTGTACGTTAGTCTTCAAACTGACATTCTTCCTCCTTAGTCATTCAGAGAGGACCTGGGCAGCTGACTTGTCCAGTTTGATACGTCTCCTGATCACCTGACTGCTGGTACCAAAAGTGTTGATTGTGGTTCTAAGTAAGATAAAATCATTGACCATTTCAATCTTTTCTTCATCAATCATGATGTTGCTTATCGGTCCAGTGGTGAGGATTTTTTCTTCTTGATATTGAGAAGCAATCCATATTGAAGGTGGTAGTACTTGATCTTCTGCAGCAAGTGTTTGAAGTCTTACCTTCACTTTCAGTAAGAAAGATTGTACCATCTGCATAATACAGGTTGTTCATGAGTCTTCCTACTATCTTAATGCTGCATTGTTTTTCATAGAGCTTCTTGAATGAATTGTTCAGCATACAGATTCAATAGATATGGAGAAAGGATACAACCCTGATGAACCCCTTTCCTGATTTTAAGCCATAGTGTTCCCTTGTCCCACACAACTTTGTGGTCTAGGCATAGATTCCTTATGACTATAATTAAGCATTGTGGTGTTTCCATTCTTCTAAATTTTAAGAAAAGTCTGTTATGATCCACACAGTAAAATCCCTTTGCATAATTAATAAAACACAAATAGACATTATTCGGATATTCTTTGCTTTCAGCCAGGATCCATCTGAGAGCAGCCATGATATCCCTGATGCCACAACCTCTTCTAAATCCAGCTTGAACTTCTCACAGTTTTCTATGCATTACTCTAGCCATTTAGGGGAAATCTTCAGCAATATTTTGCTTGCATGAATTGTTAATGATATCATTTGATAATTTCCACATTCTGTTCCCTTTCTTGACAATGAGAACAAATATGAATCTTTTCCAGTTAACTAGACAAACAACTGTCCTCCAAATTTTCTGCCATAGAATGGTGATCACATCCAGGGCTGCATCTTTTTTTTCTGAATATGTCAATTGATATTCCATCAATTCCTAGGGCTTTATTTTTGCCCATGTCTTCAGTGTAGGTTGAACTTCTTCCTTCATCACCATTGGCTCTTGTTCATATGGTACTTTCTAAAAGTTTTCAATGTCACAATTATTTTTGTTGATTCTGGATATTCCTTCCATATTTTTAATTAAAAAAATAACCAATTGTCATTTTGTTATTGGTTTGCATACAATAACTCGTTTGCATTGTGTTTCTTTAATGTACATTGTATTTTATACACTCTTAGATTTACATTGTGTTTCATATATCTTCTTTTGATGCTTTCTAGATCATTCAAGGTTTGCCCCATGGCATCTCTCAGTATTGCAAATTGGGTTAGATTAACAAATTTTCCACAATAACGGACTCAAATATATCAAAGATCATGAAGATTATGCAGAACTGATGGCGCTTCACTCTGTTACACATAAGGGCACCATCATCTGTAGCTCACCCAACAGTGATTGAGACACAATCTGGAGACCGGGGCATACAACAGTTTCCCAAACCACCTTTGCTGTTGAGTCAAGTCCAACCTTGCAGGAGAGAGGAGAACTGAACCAAAGAATTTCCAAAACTGTAAGTCTTTATGGGCAGACTGACGCATCCTTCTCCACAGAGTGGCTGATACGTTTAAATCACTGGCTGGTTGTTGGGGAATGTTGGGGAGGAAGGGAGAGCCTCTGGCCAAGACAGATCGCCTAAGCTCTGGATAAGTTCAAGCCTCCCAACAGCCTTTAATACGGGTAGAGAAAGCTCCCCTGTGTTTGGCTGTACCTGATTGAGAAAGCTCGCCAACTGGGAAGATGGCTGCTCCTTCTGTGGAGCTGGAGGTGATCCACACGAGGCTGAGGTTCTCCTATCCAATCCGCATGTCCCACGTCTGTAAGCCCACCCTATCCTGTCTTCCTGTTTACTGGCTCGTATATAAGTGCACTGCAGCCCCCAATAAAGTTGAGCTGGATTGACTCTCTGCTCCTCTCCCAGAGTGGTGCAGCTCCATCATGCTTACCCGCATCAGGGTGTCACTGTTAGTTGCCAGAGAACGGATGACAGCTGGTAGCCTAGAGCCTTCATTACTGCACTATCCTTTCCCCCAGGAGGTGGTTGTTGCTAGTTGCTATTGAGGGAGTTCTAATTTATGTCATCCCTTTGTGTAACTGTCTCAGGATGGTGGTGGACTAGACAGCAGTTCAGAACTTCTGGCAAAGTGACAAGACAAAATTAGAAAACTTTTGCATCAAAGACATCAGAAAACAAAGATAATAAATACGCATGTTAATTCTTCAAGCCACAGTTAAAAAGAAAAGACAAAGAAGTACTTCAAACACTGACCCAAGGAACAAACAGAATTGAAGGATTGAATAAGGAGAGCAATAGAACACAGAACCCTCAATAGCACAGTGTGGCCATTTAAAATAACTATCCATGTGGCATGAGACTCCATGATGCAACAACACCTACAATGGCAGTGATAAAATATCCATACAGCTGAAATATACCCTCCATGAATCACCAAGTGTTGGCCAGTGTCTCCCAATCCTCATAAGACCCAGCTCTACCCCAGGCAACACTCATGCTGTTTTGTATCTGGATCCATGAGCTCTCAGACCATTTTTCCCAGAGCCTGCAGAAATGGTACCTCACCTAGTTTACAATTAGCCCACTAGGGGATACCTCTTCTGACTGTGGCCCTTCTTTCTTATTCAACAAACTATATAGCCACATTTGGCCACGTCAGACTGACAGTGACTATCTCATTACACTAACCATCTTTATCTGAGTTTGCTGCCTGCTCACACCCCCTGGGTTGGCAGTATCTCTTGCCAGACAAGCTAGATTCCTCTGAGACTAGCAAAAACTCTGTGCCAGATTGAGTCCCTTGACACAGTCTTGACATACTCTAGACCAGAAGAGGTGCTACCCATGTCCTGGATCACATTCTATGGCTTTGGTTACCACTCAGAAAAGCTGAAACTCTAATTTTATTGGACATCCCAACTCCAGTCCTCTGGGCTGGTCGATACAATGCCCCAGGTCAGACTTTATATGTTCTTATTTCTCAAAGCATGCATGTTTGTTTTATGCTATTTGTATGCTTGTTTGTCTTATTGTCTGCTCTAGTTGGTACAGCAATTGTATGCCACTTTGCTGTATTGTAGGGAGGATGACTTGTGTGTTGCTGAGAGCTGCGTGTTTTATAGTTTATGTAGATGTATGTTTACTTGTTTATAGTTTAGTGTTATGGGTATAACACATTTCTGTCAGGTTATAGTACTGGGTTGAATTACATTTTTCTGTAATGCTGGCAGCTATGTCACTGGTATTTAAAATACTAGAGCTCATGGCCTAGTGGGTAAGGAGTTATACTGCCAATCCAGTGCCAAGTGGTTAAAATCTACCAGCTGCTTTACAAGAGAAAGATGGGATTGATAACCTCTGAATATCAACTGGAGGGTCAGATATGAGTAATTTCTGATTCAGTGTCACCTAATGACAATACACACAGGCAGCTTCTGCAGAAAAAGGTGGTGTGCTATTTACAACCTTGAAAACACACTGGAGGATTAGTTGTGTCAGTTCTAACTACAACTCAATGGAACAGAGGTTTGTTTGTTTTTTGGTGTGGGTTTGGTTTTTTGGTTGTGTGTGTGTGTGTGTGTGTGTGTGTGTGTGTGTGTGTGTAGTTATGGGCCATCACGTTGCAACCAACTCATAGCAGACCTTCAGTGGGTTTTTAGAGGCTGCGAATCATATGAGAGGAGACTACCTATCTTTCACCGTTGGAGCAGATGGTAGATCTGAACTCCCTGCTTTTGAATTGGCAGCATAGCTCTTTACCAGGCCGTCAGAACTCCATATACATAGCTATACTTCAATGAGTTGAAATCTGTATTTCACTTAATTTGATTCTCTAGACAACCCAGCCTAAGTCATTCAGTGAAAAGAATGATTCTAAACAAAATCATAAAAAACATTTTTCTAAATTTGTTTTCAAGTCTGAGTAATCTTCAGTGTGCTGATGACTCTGCTTCCATTAGTAAAGAAGATAGCATTTCCACTAGTAACTGAAAGGACACACGTCTGTTCAAATCTAACAATTCTGCAGGAGAAAGATGGACAATCTCCTCCGGCTTGATTTACAACAGCAAAAAAAAAAAAAAAAAAAAAAAACAACCCCCCCAAAAAAACAACACAAAAACCAAAACCCAAACCTGTTGCAGGGTTAGCTATGAATTGACTCTGACTTTACAGCAATAACTTTGACTTTTTACTTCTACTAGTCAACAGTCCTCTGTTACTCCTTTGAAGTAATACCCCCAAATAATACCCCAAAGTATCACCATCAATAGATCAAGAACTAGTTGGAAGTGAGGCTCTACAGGATCATGCATTTGAGATTTTTCTACAATTTTGTCTGAATGAGATGTTTAAGAAAATTGCTTAGTCTTTCTTATTCTAGGCAAAGTGATGAATAAAAGAGATGCGCTTAGGTGAGCTCAGGTAAGCATCAAGCCACAGCTCAAACACTGCATAAGAGGAAATGACTTTTCCAGTTGTGCTTCAAGAAAACTCCAAACTAAAACTCATTGTCAATGCATTGGAACTAACACATAGCTGATGGTTCAGTGGGTTTTAAGAGGCTGTCAATTTAAGGGAAAGAGATTGCCTTTGGGCTTACTGGTAGATTTGAACTGTCAGAGATGCACCACATTTTGGCTAGCTGTGCAACTGCCTACATACTATACCACTAGAGTTAAAGCCTTGAAGTTACAACTGATGTTGCTGAAAACAAACTTAAAATATCTTTGTAATAGTGCCTGTATTAAAATCAAAATTGAAGTCATCATTGAGTGATATCTTCAGTGCAGGCATTTATTGGGAAGAATTGAGATCTTGACACTTAGAGCAGGAACATATGGGTGGATAGTCAAATGGTTGGGGGCATTGATAATCTAAATTCTGTTGAGCCGATCTTGACAACAGGACTGACTCTCCTACTCCCATCTCACAGGATTAGCCTAGCTTTATTGAGTAAGTCTTTGATACTTCACCTGTGAAAGAACTTGGGTCATTGTCTGAGGTAATTAACTTGGTGCTGTCTGGCTTACAGAATCATATAATTGCATATGTATAGAAGTCCTCTATCATTACATGGAAGTGGTATGTATAGGATCAGGTTTGAGCAGGACCTGAAAACAAAAATAATTATGTGTGGAAGTAGTGCAAGTACCAATTAACTTCACTCCTTTCATATTACCATCTGTATCCCAGTCAGCATCTATGGTTGCATGGGGAGTTCCATGATAAGTTGACTGAGGAAGAGAAAACCTGGTTTGCAGATGGCTCTGCGTGATATGCAGGAAATAATCAGAAATGGGCAGCAACAGCACTGACGTTCTTGAAGGACATTGATGAAGGAAAATCCTACCCACAGGCAGAACTTTGAGCAATTTGAGCAATGCACCTACTTGTTCACTTTGCTTGGGAGATGAAATGGACAGATGTGTGTATACTGATTCATGGTCTATGGTCAATGGTTTGGTTGTATGACTAAGGATCTACAGGGGATATTATTGGAAAATTTGAAAATATGGAGAAGATATGTGGATAGACCTCTCTGAGTGAGAAAAGAAAAAAAAAGATATTTGTTTCATGAGACTGCTATTTAAAAGTTAGCTCAGTTCTTATTGTTGTTAGGTGCCATTGAGTTGAGTACAACTCATAGTGACCCTATAAGATCGGCAACCCATCCTATCCTGTGGCATCTTCCCAATTCCCAACACAGCAGAACCCTTTGCAGAAGTCCATTGACTCTGTCAATCTACCTGGTTGAGGGTCTTTCTCTTCCTCACCGATCTTCCAACCTTCCAAGCATTATATCGCTCTACAAGGAATAGCCCCTTCTAGCCTGAAGCATGTGAGGCAAAGCTTCATTCTCTTGCCTCCAAAGAGCACTCCGGCTGCACCTTCTCCAAGACATGTTTGTTCCTTTGACAGTCCATTGGATGTTCACTGCTCTTCTCTAACACCACAACTCAAAGGCATCAGATGAATCGGATGACATATTCCTTGAAAACCAGCAATCTTCTTTCTCCTGCTACTCCTGTCATTTCTGCAGGAATGGAAATTATACATGGTCTCATCCATATGGACTTCCACTCACCAAGGCAGATTGAGCTCCTGAATCTGCTACAGCCAATACTTAGTAGTTAATTTGCCAGCAGCAGGGTCTGACACTGAATCCCCTGTAGGGAGCCATTCATTGGGTGGAGTGATCAGCTAGCCATTTGGTGATAGGTTAATTACTTTGGACCACTCCATCATGGAAAGGACAGTGATATTTGTTTTCTTACTGGAATAGACGCTTACTCTAGATATCAATTTACTGTCCATACATATAACATTTATTTCAAGAATATTGTCCATGGACTTACATAATACTTTAACTACCATGATGGCATTCAACACAGTATTGCCTCAGAACAACATACTCACTTGACAGTAAATAAAGTTCAAGAGTGAGTTTCTTCTTGTTTTTGTTGTTATTAGGTGCCAAAGAATTGATGGACTCATAGTACTGTATGAACAACAGATTTCTGCCATGATCAAGTTCATTATTACAGTCATTATTCCAAATCTTTCATTTAAGGTTGTCTTCCCTTTCACTGACACTCTACTTTCCCCATCATGATATTTTTTACCCCAAGGGCTTGTTCCTCCTGAAACCAAGCTCAAAGTATGTGAAATGAAGTTTCACCATCATTGCCTCCAAGTAACGTCCTGGTTTCACTTTCCCCAACACAGGATAGTTTGGATTTTGTTGGCAGTCAATACTCTTTCCTAACGTCACAGTTCTAAGACATCAATTCTTCTTTGGTCGTCCTTAATCATTGCAACTTTTAGATGCACAAGGAGCAACTGAAAAATGCTGTGGGTTAAATAAGGTGCCCTTCAGTCTTTAAATTTATGTACTTGTTCTTTTTTGGAGAGACACTTTCTCAGTTCAATGTGTCTTTCAATTTATTGACTGCTGCTTCCATGGTTGTTGATTGTGGACCTAAGTAAAATGAAGTCATTTTACATCACCAGTATTTTAGTCATCTATCACAATATTATTAACCGTATCACATATATTAGGCATGTTGTCTAGAAGGACCAGTTATTGTAAAAATACATCATTCTGGAAAAGGTGAAAGAGAGGAAGATCTTCAACAAGATAAATTGATCAATGACTATAACAATGGACTTAAGCATACCAGAAATCATAAAGATGTTGCAGGATAAGTCAGGGTTTAAATCTGTTGTTGATGGAATGTGAGTCACTATGAGTTAAGTCAACTCAATGACATCTAACAACAAGAACAAACACAATATTCTGATATGCCTATTGGTCTAGTGGTGGGGATTTTTATTTTCTTAATGTTGACATGTAATTAATATTAAAGGCTATAGGTTTTAATTTTTTTCAATAAATGTTTGAATTCTTCACTTTCTGCAAGCCAGTTTCTATCAATTGCATAAAGCAGGTGTTGGTGAACCTTCCTCTAATCCTGATTCTTCTTCATACAAATCAATTTGTCAAATCATTTTCTTAGCAAACAGATTGAATATGGATGAAGAAAGAATCTAATACACACTATGACATACACCTTACCTGATTTTAAATTATGCTTTTGTTCCCTTGTTGTTTTCACACAACTGTTTTGTATTCTATGTATAACTTTCACAGGAGCACAATTAAGTGCTCTGAATTCCTATTATTCTCAATAATATCCGTAATTTGTTAAGATCCACATAGTCAGATGCCTTTAAATAGTCAATAAAACACACTAATAGCTCAAGAATACAAGGAAAATTGTTATAATGAAATGTACAAAGAGCTGGAATTAGAAAACAAAAAAGGAAGAACATTCTCCTTATTTCTGAATATAAAAGAATTGAAGAACAAATTTAGGCCTCAAATTGCAATACTGAAGGATTCTACGGGCAAAATCTTGAATGATGCAGGAAGTATCAAAAAAAGATAGAAGGATAGAGAAGAGTCATCATACACAAAAGTATTGGAACTGTTTCAGGAAGTGGCATATGATAAAGAACCAGTGGTACTTACGGAAGAGCTTTAAGATAAACTTAAAGCATTGGGAAAAAACAATTGGTCCTGGAAATTGATGGAATACCTACTAATTTCTGTTTTCAGGGAACAATTACAGCTCTATATATGCTCACTAGCTAATGACAAGGAATTTGTAATACACTACATGGCCAACCAACTGGAAGAGATTCATATTTGTTCTAATTACCAACAAAGGTGATTCAGTTAGTGCAGAAATTGTAAAAAATATGATAAATACCACATGCAAATAAAATCTTGCTTAAGCTTTTCAAAAACAACTTGAACACTAAAAATTAACAGAAATCTTCCAGAAATTCAAGCTGGATTTAACAGAGGCCTTAGAACAAGGCATACCATTGCTGATGTGAAATGGATCCTGCGTGAAAATGAAGGATATCAGAAAGGTGTTTATTTGCTTGTGTTTTATTGACTATACAAAGGTGTTTGTGTGTGGCAAATGGCTTAAGCTCAAGAAATTAATTAATATTATCATGTGCTTAATTATACTGAAGCTCCCTAAAGCTGACTTGATAGAAAAATTGAGCAACCTTGTAAAGAAATAACTACAATAAGTGTACAACAAAACTCAAAATCACAATAATGGTCAGGCTGAACAGTTTGGTGAATACCTGTTGTTGTTGATATGTGTTATTGAGTCTACTGTGACTCATAGTGACCCTGTGAACAACAGATCAGAACTTTGCTCTCTCCTGCACCATCTTCACCGTCTCTGTCATGCGTGGGCCCATTATTATAGACACTGTGTCAATACATCTCGTTGAGGGTCATACTCTCTTCTTCTGGCCCTTTACCTCTCCCAGCATAATGTCTTTTCCTACGGACTGGCTCTTCTTGATAACATGCCCAAAGTGTGTAATACAAAGTTTCACTCTTCTTACTTTTAAGTAGAACTGGTTGTACTTTCTCAAAAACAGATTTATTTAGTCTCTTGGCAGTGCGTGATATGATTAATATTCTTTGCCAACACCACAACTCAAAGTCATCAATTATTTTTTAGTCTTTCTTATTTATTGTCCAACTTTTAAATGCAAAGAAGCATCTGAAAATACCATGGCTTTGGCTGACACAATTTAGTCTTTAAATTAGATATTGGTGGAGTTCTCAAAATTATTCCCTTTGGTCACCTTTGGTAGCTAGAACTAAACTCATTCCTGTTATACAACTTGCAGACAAAAAGAGACAGGTTTATTTAAAAAAAAAATGACACCAGGGATGTACTCAGCCCTTAGAATAATCAACCACACATAATCATAAGGGCACTATCTGTTCAAGGAAAAACTCAGCAGGTAGGAATAGAGAAGTTAGAATGATGAATGAAAACAAAAACTACAGAAAGATAGTGGGACAAATGATAAGCCAGTGTGAGATTGTAATAAATGCTCTAAAACAAAACATGCACTAATGGATTAATGGAATATTAATCTTCTCTGTAAACTTTCACTCAAATAAAACAGAGGAAAAAATTATTTTTTGTAAATGACACAGTAATGGTGCTAGCTGTGAGGTAATACAAAGTCAGGGCAATGTTCTCTAGGGGCCTCTATATAGGTTCTAAATCAGTGTCTGGTATGTATGTTACTGTTTCTCCAATCACTAGAATTCACAGGTCTAGGAATCAAGAGGTGGAAAGGATAGTTACGCCATTCATTATTAATTTTCACAAAAAGTGGGTCTTTCAAAAACCTTTTTCTTCTTAGCTCTACCATTTGGAGAAAGTCAAACTCTTTGCTCCTTGGAGGCAAAGATGGTGAAAACCTGTCTCATATACTTTGGACATATGATTAGGAAGTCATTGGAGAAGGACAGCATGTTTGGAAAGATGGACGGTCAGTATAAGAGAAGAAGCCTCTTAACTAGATGGGTTGACACTGTGAGTATAACAATGGGCTCAAGTGTGTCAGAGATGATGAGGATGGCACAGGATAGGGCAGGGTTCAAATTCATTGTTCGTAGGGTCACTATGAGATGTAGTCCACTTGACAGCACCTCACAACAGCCACAACGTCTATAACAGTAGTCTGCCAGTCTGGAAGTCCTAGTTGCAATGGGAGAAATACATTCTTCTAGAGACACAACCTGAGTCCATGAAATTAGAAGCTTAAACAGTTACCTGGACACTATGGGTTGATCATGCCTCTGGACCAATAAGCAAAATAGGAAGTTTCTCTATTATCTGGTGTGACTGAACCTAATAGCTAAGAGGAAATAGAATTGATATTACATAACGGAAGCAAAGAAGTTTACGTCTGGAATATGGTTGATCCTGTAAGTCGTCTCTTAGTAATACCAGGTTCTTATGATTAAAGTCAATGAAAAATTGCAAAACATCAATTTTTAAATGACTACTAATAGCTGGAGAAGAGTATTGAGGGCACCATGGACTACTAGGAAAACAAACAGATTCGTCCTGGAAAGGGTTAAACCGGGCGGCTCCTTAGAGGCAAGGATTCTGAGGCTTCATCTAACATACTTTGGACATGTTGTAAAGGAGGGACCGGTCCTTGGAGAGGGACACCATGCTTGGGAGGGTAAAGGGACCGCGCAGGAGGGGAAGACCCTCTATGAGGTGGGTTGATTCAGTGATGGGGGTAATCGGGATGGGAATGTCAGAGACAGTGCGATTGGCACAGGACAGAGCAGAGTTTAAGGCTGTTGTACATAGGGTCGCTGTTAGTCGCAAGCAATTTGACGGCACATAACAACAACTAATAGCCAAATACTTCAGGAATTAAGATATAGATTACCCTATAAGGCAAAGAACTACAACCATCTTGCTGAGGAAATACAAAATGGGCAATTCGTTGTTGTTATGTACCGTCAAGTTGCCTGTGACTCATTGCGACCCTATGTACAGTGGTTCTGAAGCCTGCCCTGAGCATCTCCAACACACATACCCCCATTGCCCTAGTTACTGTATCAATCCGTCTCATCTGGGGTCTTCCTCTCTTGCATTGTTCCTCTACCCTTCCAAGCATGATTTCCTTCTCACATGCCCAAAGTATGTGAGACAGAGCTTCAAAATCCTAGCCTCCAAGGAGAAACTTGATTTCACCCTCTCCAAAACAAACCTATTTTAAGTATCAGCTATGATATGTGGCCAATTGCGAAAAGGAGGACTATGATTGCCATGAGCACTTCTTCTTTGTATATGTACATAAAATATTTTCTCTTTCATTTATAAAATATAACTGAAGCTAGTGCATTTCTGGTTGTACATCTGCTATCATGTTGAGTGAAAATATGATTTTATACTAGTATTTATTTAAGACTATGGTTTAAGGAGACATGTTCAGGTGCCAAGCTGACAAAGGATAGACCGTGATCGTTAAATTTGTGTGTGACTTGGCTACTTATGAATCTCTAATTTGGTAGTTATAATGTCAACACTTCCTTGATGAGAAATGTTATAATGTGACACTTCCCTTATGAAGGAAATGAAATAATGACATAGTATATGATATAGTATAGTAATTTATATGATGATATGAAATACGTACCATACACACAGACACACATACATCTGGCAAAGTTTTCCTGATTTTTGCTTAATCTGGAACTTATCTGCCTTGCCATCAACTGACCTATGGCTTTTAGGACCTGAGTCAATAGCCTGCCATATCACCAGAAAAGTTTAATTATTCAACGTTTGAAATCACAAGTCTGACCTGCTGATCTTAGGTTCATTAGCCCCTGCAGCTACAAGAGTTAGGAAAAGCCTCTCTAGCCTGACGTCTGAGCCAAGGACTTAGAACTTGTTAGCTTCTACACGTATGTGAGCCATTTACTTGAGATAATTATCTATCTATCTATCTAGGCTTCATCAGTTTTGCTTCAGTAGAGAATCTAGTCTGAGATAGATTTGTTAGGTTAGCTAAAAGTGCCCTCAAGTGTTATGTTGTAGCAGAATGTAAATTTAAGTGAGTGTGCATTCTCACATCACAAAAAGCTCAGCAAATGAGTTGCCTTTGTGTGCAGCATGACTCAGCTCTTAGCCAGACATCTATCTTCAAAGTCAGTCATACTCATTGCTATCAGTTGGTTCCTACTGTAAGTGACTCTCTATTGGTTTTCTGAGAAGATTGATCATAGTGGGTGGAGACAGGCCATCTTTCTCCTAAGAAGCATATGGTGAATTCAAACCATTTGAGGTATACAGCCTTTGGGTTAGCAGTATATCTAATCCCTTCACAAGCAAAAGGAAATGGGAATTGCTGCTTTTGGAGACCAAAAACCTGCTCAGGACATCAGAATAAAGTCAACATGAGTGGCAAGACAAGAGAGCACTTGACAGCCACCCACCCTGCCCAATACTCTCTGAGGACTTCAGGGCAGAAGGCAACAGTCTCTGATATCAATCAGATCCAGCATTCCAAGCACGCTTGAGTTTCTCTGGAAGATGTGTGACTGACTGCCCACTGTGATTTGGGGGGTCCTGCTCACCTCACTTCTGTTGAAAGCCTAAGGTAGCTGTCACCATAGTCATCTTGTGCTCTGGGCTCGATAACTTTGAATTAAGTAATTGTCTCTATGGCAAGCTGTGCTGTAACAGAAAGACAAGACATTTAGTTTCCATAAGGATTTACAACATTCTCAGTCTCATAAGGACAAATACTGCATGAGATCATTATTACAGAAATAGAAAGATAACTAGTAAAACATCATGTATGGGGATCCAAGGGGGCTAGGGTGGGAGCAGAGTGGTGAGGATGGGCAGGAGGAAATCAATAGGATCATACAATTTGATTGGTAGAGGGAGTGGGGGGTAAAAAAAAATGGGGAAAATTCAGCAGGAATCTGGAAAGACAGGGTAATGGTGGGCATAGTTCAGTGGTGATTAATTTTATTCATTATGTTAATGGGAATGATTGTAAAAAACACAATGTGAATGAAGGATAGTGTGAAACTCAATGTATATAAACTTTGTAAGCAAACTAATATAAAATAAAAAATAAAAATAATATTTTTCTAGTCATAGAAACCCTATGAGATAGTTTCATTCTGTTCTATAGGATCACGAAGGGAGCATCAATGGTCTTGTGGGTAAGAAGTTGCACTGCCAACGTGAAGGCAGGCAGTTTGAATCTAGCAGATGCTCCACAGGAGAAAGATGGGAAATCTCCTGTATAATTTGAAATCTCACTTGTGGGTCACCCATGGGTAGGCTCTGATGGGATGTCAATCAATTTCAGTTATTGAGAATAGAGTTACAATGAGTTGTTTTTGTCTTGGTTTTTGTTGTTCGTCACCTTCATCTTGGCCCCTGACTCTTAGTAACCTTATATTCAACCACTTATACTACTAGGACTCAGGTTTTCATTGGCTTATTTTTGGAAGTGAATTATCAAGATTTTCTTTAGTCTTCGTTGGAACTCCATTGAAGTCATAGCAACATGTGAGTCTCTATGGACTGGTAGGTGGCGCTGTTCAGGAGATGCACCGGCTGGGAGATGAAGCTGGGACTCCTGTGGAGGAAGCAAGGTGTCTGCCGCTGTACCCTCACTAACTTCTGTGTGGCTTATAGACCTATACAACACCTGACCCTAATTAATCCCTCTTGTCCGGTTTGATTCCTTTGTATCAAAAGATGTTCTTTCATGACTTCTCTGCTGAAAAGGCACACTGAAACAGGAAGGGAGACACATAGTTGTTCATAACCTTTCACAGCTAGTTTTGTCATACGATTCCCGTTCTGTAGGAAGAAATTGAAGGGTACCAAATGAGCGCTCCATCAAAGTTTGCCCATAGCGGATTTCAGACCTAGCTCTCTGCCACTTCCTTCATCCCAGCATTCCTTTCTAGGGCCTTTGAGGCTGCTCAATTGTTCTGTGTACATGCCCTACTTGATTTGCTGGTTACCTCTTTGCAAAGAAGATTCTGGTCTTGATAGGAGCCACTGTGTGATCTTGTCAAACCACTCAGAGCAAAACACTTGGCAAACCTTTCTACTTAGATCTCTACTTCGCCAAGGTGGGTGGGACAATGGATGGATTCAGAGGGCTCTGAGGGTCTTGCCAGCTGAGGACCAGATCCTGGGGTCTCAGGAAATGATTCTAACTTTCCACAAATCCCTGCTGAGAGGCACAAGGGCTTGAGGGATGAGCTGTCTTCCCACCCAGCTTGTTCTGCTCCAATAACTGCTGTGACAATTGTCTCTAGAAAGAGGACTTTATGCATATTCATGAATCCTTTCAGTTGGTAACTACTACTGGGGGCGGCCTCCTTCTCTGTTTGTATTTCATCAAAACAGCAAGCTCAGCTGTTCAGGTACTTTCCAAAGCTCTAGCTGGCTGGTGTAGTGTTTCAGGATAATGACTTTAAGTTGTCTTCAGGAAGCATCTTCCAAATGGTGAGCTTCTGTTGATGTGTGGGCTGAGGCAGCAGAGCAATCTGCAAAGCAGAAGCATCACCCAACCATCTGTGGACAAAAATACATCAGGCCTTTAGGGTCACATGAGTGGACGATCCACATTACCTTGGGACTGATGCTAGCTTTCTCACCCCCTGCCCCGTCTCTTAGCAACTCCTGGTCCTTATAGCCCATTCCTGTCTGTGCAGGTGCTCTATCCTTCTCTTCTCTCTGTACCTGTGCTGGCTCTTCCCCATGACTCATCTTTTTCTCTCCAGGAACCACAGTTTTTCTCATCTGAGATGTGGGTCAGAAAATTCTATCCACCCACAGTGCTCAAGTCTAGTGTTAGGGAAACATGTGACTTCCTCGTGGTGCTGTAGCAGAAACACCACGAGGAGGTGGTTTTATAGAACAGAACTTTATTTTCTCACAGTTCAGAAGGCTACAAGATTGAGTTTGAGTTTAGGATATAGTTTAGTAGGTGGTCCTGGTCTATTCTGGGTTTTTTTGTTTGTTTTAAAAAACTTGTAGATTTTCCCTTTTTTTTTTTAATTGAAATTTTAATGAAAGTTTTTAAAGAACTTGGATTTCCATTCATTCATTGTTGCACATTTTCCTCCCTGCTCCCTTCCCCTCCCCTAAAATCTGCTTTTTTCTTTGGAAAAAAAAAGTTCTTTCTTTGTTATACATCACCTCAGCCCCCAGAACACTTTACTATGTAGCTCTTATTCTGGACTCTTGTCATGTCAATAATACCTAGTCATATATTCCTTTTATACAGCTCTTTCCCTTGTCTGTTTCAATTATTTACCCTGTCTTTTCTTAGTTTCTCCCCTACCCTTATGTCAGTCCTGTTTCATAACAGTGGCATTATGCAGTATTTGTCTTTTTATGACTGAAATATTTCATTCAGCATAATGTGCTCCATAGCCACCCATTTTGCATAAAATTTCATAATAATTCTTCATTTTTCAGTGCTGCATAATATTCCACTGTGTGAATATACCAAGCTTTTCTATGTATTCGTTTGTTGATGGTCACTTGGGTGTGCTTCCAAACGGTGAGCTTCTGTTGATGTGTAGGCTGAGGCTGCAGAGCAATCTGCAAACCAAAGGTATCACCCAACCATCTGTGGACAAAAATACATCAAGCCTTTATGGCTGCATGAGTTGACAATCCACATAACCTTGGAACTGATGCGATCCTTTCCATTGCCACTTTCCTGTCTCTTAGCAACTCCTGATCC
This sequence comes from Elephantulus edwardii, assembly GCF_000299155.1. Classification (NCBI taxonomy): domain Eukaryota; kingdom Metazoa; phylum Chordata; class Mammalia; order Macroscelidea; family Macroscelididae; genus Elephantulus; species Elephantulus edwardii. The sequence continues at coordinate 9,467,210 of NW_006399812.1, read as the reverse complement.
TTATAACACATTCCCATCTGTTTGGGTGGCAGTTCCAGTTTCTTTAGCATATATTCCCAGTAGTGGAATTGCTGGAACAAATGATATTTCTTTTTCCAACTTCTTGAGAAAACACCATACTGCCTTCCAGAGTAGTTGCACCATTTTACACTCCCACCAACAGTGAATAAGGGTTCCAGTTTCTCCACAATCTCACCAGCATTTGTTGTTTGCTGCTCTGTAGATTTGCTATTCTTACTAGGGTGAGATGATATCTCATAGTTGTTTTGATTTGCATCTCTCTTAGAGCTAGGGATTTTGAACATTTCTTCATGTATTTGTTTACCATCTGAATGTGTGGTGGAGCGTCTGTTCATATCCTGTGTTCATTTTGCAATGATTGTTTATCTTTATCTTGGGGTGCTTGAGTATTTTAAAAATTCTAAATATAAGTCCCTTATCTGACATATCGTTACCAAATATTTTTTCTGTCTGTGACTTCCCTTTTTACCCTATTGGAGACATTTTTGGATGTGCATAGGGATTTGATTCTTAGAAGGTCCCATTCATCTATTTTATCCTCTCATAGGTGTTTCAAGATGCTTGGAAGACTGTTTATGTTTTGAATTAGTGCTTCTAGAGTTTTCCCAAGCTTTTTTCTAATGAAGTCCTTCGTTTTAGTCCTAGGTCCTTGATCCACTTTGAGTTGTTTTTTGCGTATAGTGTGAGGTGTGAGTCTTGATTGAGTTTTCTACACATAGTTTTCCAATTTTGCTTACACTGTTAAAAAGGCTGTCATTTCCCCACTTAACTGATTTCATCTCCTTGTCAAAAATCAGTTGATCATAGGTAGATGGGCTGATTTCTGGGTTCTCAATTCTATTCCATTGATCTGTCTGTTTGTTATTGTATCAGTGCCACGCTGTCTTGACCATCACAGCAGTGTAGTAGGATTTGAAATCAAGGAGTGAGATGCCTCCTACCTTATTTCCCTTTTTAAGGCTTCATTTGCTTATTTGGGGTCTCTTTCCATTCCAAATGAAATTGGAGGTTGCATTTTCCATCTCATTGAAGAACATTATTGGTACTTTTATTGGGATTGCTTGAATATGTAGATTGCTTTAGGTAAGATTGTAATTTTTACAATATTCAGTATTCCTATCCATGAGCAAGGGATATTCTTCCATTTCTACAGGTCTATTTTTGCTTCTTGTAGTAATGTTTTGTAATTTTCCTTGAATATATCCTTTCTCTTTTTCAAGCATACACCAGGAACAGAAAGGGAATTCGCTCAGGGTAATCGAAGAAGCAAAAACCCCGCAACATTCATTCCGGCCCGAGGGCCGCAGGCTCTCAGGCCAAGAAAAGCCTATCTACACACCAGTTCTACAGAATGCATCACCTTTACCCAGGAAACGTTACGACTAAACTTCAGAGACATTGATCCCAACATAAGGAACTACCATCAGCTGATGTGTTTGGAATCACAGAAGCCATGGAAGCCTCATATATAAGTTATTAGATGGAGGGCTGGTCAAAGGGAGATAGATGTGAAGGGAGGGGGTAGAAGTGGATGGGTATCCTGGTGGATGGTGGAGCAGG
>NW_006399812.1:9438290-9462624 GCF_000299155.1 Elephantulus edwardii | reverse complement strand
TGACTGGGATAATTGGGATGGGAGTGTCAGAGACAGTGAGATTGGCACAGGACAGAGCGGAGTTTAGGGCTGTTGTACATAGGGTTGCTATGAGTCCCAAGCGACTCGACGGCACATAACAACAACAACAACAACAGTTGTTTATACATTTTATTCACCTTTTCAAAGAACCGACTCCTGATTTTGTTAATGGTTTCAATTGTTTTTCTATTTTCTATTTCATTCCTTTCTGTCCAAATTTTTATAATTTCAGGTTTTTTTAGAGGGTGTTGGGTTTTCTTGCTGTTCTTTTTCAATTTGTTGGGGATATTGGGTAAGAAAATCAGTAGTCATTTTTTCCTGTCTTTTAATGTGCTTGCTTATAGCCATCAATTGACCTCTAATTAGAGCTTTGGCTATTTCCCGGAGATTTTGGTAAGTTCTGTTTTTATTGCCATTTGTTTCAAGAAATTTTTTAATTTTATTTTTTATTTCTTCTAGTACCCACTCATGTTCTAGCAAGGTGTAGTTCAGCTTCCAACTGTATGTTTTTTCCTTCTTTATCCTCTTTATTAATTTCTAATTTTGTAGCATGTGGTCTGAGAAGATGCTTTGTATTATTTCTATGCTTTTGAATTTATTAATGTTTGCCTTGTGTCCTAAAATATGATCTGTTCTGGAGAATGTCCCATGCATATTAGAGAAGAAGGTATACTGTGCTTTTTTCTTGGTGTGTGGCGGGGGAGTGCATTAGCCTGTAAATATCTATTAGATTGACTTGGTTTTGTGTGGTTTAATTCTTCAGTGTCTTTGTTGAGTTTCTTTCCAGAAGTTCTTTCTTTTCTTGGGAGTGGTGTATTGAAGTCTCCAACTACTGTAGTAGTGTTGTCTATTTTGTTTTCCAGTTTTGTTAATGATTTTTTAATTATATTTAGCAGGTCTTTCATTTGGTGCATAGATATTTACTATTGTTATGTCTTCTTGTCCTATTGACCTTTTATTCATTATGTAGTGACCTTCCTTGTACTTTATGATTTTTTTTGAATTGAAATATATTTTATCAGAGATTAATATCACTACTTTTTCTCGTTGCCATTTGCTTGGTATGTTTTTCTCTACCCTTTATTTTTAGTCTTTCTTTATCTTTATTTTTCAGGTGTGTCTCTGACAGCATATTGATGGTTTTGGTTTTTTTATCCTATCTGCTACTCTTTTTCTCTTCAGTGGTGCATTTAAGAATATGGAACACTTCACAAATTTTTGTGTCATCTTTGCGCAGAGGCCATGCTAATCTTCTCTATTTCGTTCCAATTTTAGTATGTGTGCTGCCAAAGTGAGCACTATTGTTATTTTCATTCAGCAGGTTTTGCTATTTACACTCTGCCAGTCAATACAGGGAATAGTGAGGAAGATTGATGTCACCCCGTACTTAGGCTACAGAGGCAGACAGTAAAATTATACAAAATTCAAGGCTGTGATAAGTGTCATGAAGTAAAATACTTTTGGGTAAGGAACTAGTTGTTATGTGGTGTTCAGTTGACTACAACTCATACAGTGCTTTTGAACAATAGCTTTGAACCTTGTCCTACCGTGATTCTGACCCCACTCTTTCTGACACATCTGATCCCATTGCCACAGTCACTATGTCAGTCCCTCTCATTCAATGTCTTTATTTCCTGTGCTGACAGTTGACCCTTCCAAGCATGATATTCTTCTACAAGAAATGGTCTTTCCTGGAAACATGCCTAAAGCACATGAGATGGAGCTTCACAATCCTTGGTTCCAAGGAACAACTTGGTTTTACTCTCTCCATTACAAACTTATTTTTCTCTTGGCAGTCTATGATATATTCAGTACTCTTCCTCAGCACCATAACACAGTCATTGATTATTCTCCTGTCATTCTTAGTTATTGTCCAGTTCTCATAGGCATAGCAAACAATTGTGAAAACTGTGGCCTGGACCAGGCACACCTTAGTCTCTAGAAGGGATTAGAGGGTAATGCAAATGAGGAGGAAGAGAAGAAGAAATTTGGATCAATGATCTAAGGAGAATCATTTGATCTCTAATAAATCTAGAAGAGATTTCCAGGTAAGTACAAATGCCTTCGAGAGCTCTCATAGCATAGTGATAAGGAATTGTGATACCAACCACAAAGGTACTTGATTCAAATCCACCAGCTGCTCTAGGGTAGAAACATGTGTAACGTCCTCTCCTGTGATTTACTGTCTCTGACAACCCACTAGAGGGTCAGCTATGGGTCAGTTTAGACTGCAGCGTACATAACACCAAATTCCTTGAGGAAAGAATGATTTTGGGTCCATTGAAAGGACAGAAAAGACTGTAGTTGCCACCAACATGCAATGAAAAGAGTTTGGTAAGATGAGAAGAGATCACATAACGAAGATCCTAAAAGACCAATGCGTCTACCTCTGATGTTTCAGGGGTGCTTCCCCTTCCTCCTTTTTTCCTTTTCTCTTCAACTCCTTTGCACAACCTACCATTATCTTACACTAACCATGCCTTTCTTGCATTACCTTAATAAACAAACCTTTTACACTTTCTTTTGCTAAATTATTTTTTAAAGAGACCAATGCAAAGAATTTAGGTTTTATTCTAACTATCAGTCTTTTTTTTAATTTATTTTATTTCATTTTTTGTATGTACCGTCAAATCAGATCTGACAGGTACAGGTGGAGATTGTTCCTCCTTTTCCAGCAGAGCATATGGTGGATTCGAACCGTGCATCTCTGAGATTGCAGTTGCAGCTTCTTGCCACTAGGCCACCAGAGCTCACCTGGTTTTATTCTAAATGTGCAGGCAAATCTCATGATCTAACTTGTTTGTAAGAAAAGCACTCTGAATCTGGAATGGACACTAGCTCAGTTGAGGGTGATTGATCAGAGTGGAAGCAAGGCAACTGGCTAGAAGCTTAAAGGTCTTGGATGAAATCTGGGACATGGGCAATAACAGTATAGTTGCTGAGAATAGTAAGTTTATTCAGGATTCATTTTGAGTGGAGAAAAGTCTGCACTCATTAGTGGATTGAAGATGAAATATAAAGCAAAAGACACGAATCGATGTTGATCTACAAGTCTTTGGTCTGAATAATTACATAAGTGGTGGTACTGTGTATTGAAATGGAGAAAGACAGGTTAGGAAGCAAGATTAGGAATTTGGCACTAACCTTATTAAACCGGAGCTGATTTTTAGATATTCAACAACTCCTCATCAAGACTGTTAAGATTTACAGTCTCAGAAGCCAGTGGAGAGTCACTGTGAGTCAAAATTGCCTTGATAATAGTGGGTTTGCCTTTTGATCATTAAATATTCAAGAAGACATGTCTACTAGTCCATAAAGTATACAAGTCTGGAGTTCCACAGAGAAACTGTAATGCTACAAAACGTTGGTAGTCATCAGGGTGTAGATACGTTCTAATACGATGAGGCAGCAGAAGATCCCTTAAGGAAAGAGTTCAGACTGAATACCTTCAGGATCCCAATGTTTAGAGATAAGGAGTAGGAAGGTGAGGAAGTCAGAAAGCCATGAATTAAGAGAAAAACCCAAAGTGAAGCCAGGTAAGGAGGGCTGTGCTAGGGTTCCTCTCTACACACATGTTTTTACTGTTCATCTTCGATCATTTCTTTAATAACAATTTTTCACAGTGGAATTACAAGGTCAAAGGGAGCATGAACACATTTAAAACTGTTAGTAAATGTTGTCATACCATTTTCCAAAACTGTCGCATCAATTTATATTTCCATTACAAGTGCATGGTTTTGCCCATGGCAGAGAAGCCATTACATCTGTGCTAACTTAATAGGTAAAAAATATGACATCCTTCTTTTAACTTGAATTTTTTTTGCCTTCTAGTGAGCTTGAGCCTTTTTTCATTTTCCACACTGCACTGCCCATTTGCGTTTCCTGTGCCAATTATCTCCTCATGTCTTTTTCTGTAACACTTCTCAGATATTTTTTTAATTGTTACAGATTTCTTTGTGTTACATGTAAAAAGAAATCCACTCTTGTATTTCAGACAAGCATTTTCTGGTTTACTATTTCTACTTCCATTTAGCCACAGCGCTTCCTGGTAGGAGGAGACAGTGAACTTTAAGTACATCTATCCATCGTGTTCTTTATGATGTCTTGCTTTGTCATTATGCTTTTAAAAAACCTTTCTACCATTATATTTAGGGAAAAGCTGATAAATCAATTTTTGTGCTATTTTTGTCAAATTTGGTTAATAGAATTTTCTCATTTGCCTTTCATCTTCTGTATTCTGTTGTAGAATTTGAGGTCTGAACAATGATCTGTTTTGTGAAATCTGGAAAACATTGGCTGATAAAGAAAAGTCCTAGATCCCTGTGTGGTTTCAAGGTTGAGGCGTTGCCCCTGTGTTCTTCTTCCATAATAATGGGTCCATCTCAAGCTTTTCGCTCCTCTTGAGCTACTTACCTCATTTATAATCTTCACTAAGCATTACATTTGTATGTGTTGATTAATTTTATTAGCACATAAGTATGCATATTATCTCACATTACCATTAGCATATGCTATATCACCTTTCTTAGTTTCAATTTTTCTTATTTCCATTTTTTTTCTTAATTAGATTTGTGTAAATTTTAAAATTTACTGGGTTCATCCAAAGGCTAACTCTCAAAAGTCCTTAGTAACATTAAAGACTTCTCTTTTATTTGTGCTCATTTCAGGTTTAATTTCTACTATTTGTCCTGCTCACCACAGGCTTTCTCACTTAGGTTGCTGTCCTCCTTGAACTGGATTTCTCTTCATCGCACACATGGCTATGAGCTCTTCTATGTCTTAATTCCTCTCCTAATTTTCAGAAAACAAACAGATTTGTCCTGGAAAGGGTTAAACTGGGTGGCTTCTTGGAGCAAGGATTCTGAGGCTCCATCTAACATACTTTGGACATGTTGTGAGGAGAGACCGGTCCTTGGAGAAGGACATCATGCTTGGGAGGGTGGAAGGACAGCGCAGGAGGGGAAGGCCCTCTACGAGGTGGATTGATTCAGTGACTGGGATAATCAGGATGGGTATGTCAGAGGCAATGCAATTGGCACAGGACAGAGCAGGGTTTAGGGCTGTTGTACATAGGGTTGCTATGAGTCGCTTGCGACTCGACGGCACATAACAACAACAACAAAATTCTCAGAAAACCTACCTCCATTGTCTCCTGGTAATTAGTGCTGCAGGGAAATCTGAGATCAGAAAGATTTCTCTTCCTTTTAACATATTTTCTCTCAGTTAGATGTTAATGTCAAACTCTGGTGGCACAGTCCTTAGGGAGTTTCACTGCTCACCCCAAAGTGACACCCCTGTTTTGAATTCATAAGTGACTCCACAGGAGAAAGATTGGTAATCTCCTTCCATGAGATTTACAGCCTCCAAAAGCCCACTGGAAGGTCACCTGTGAGTTTGAGATGCTAACAGTTATTTTCACTATCCTTAAAATTCTAGAACTTCACTAGAATGACACATGCAGCTGGTGGTAGTCTTCCTCTCCATACACAAACCTAGCTGAGCATAGTCCTCTTTCCTCTCAGATAAATCATGAGCCAAGTTTCAGCCCCATCTCCAGACGACCTGTCCCTGGAGGAGATACTCATTTATCTTCCCACTTCCAGTGACCTTTCCTAACTACTTTTATCTGGTGTTTGGTAAACCTTTTCAGTTGGTGGATTTCTTTGACACAGCAAAGTTACTGCCATTTAGATTTTCGACATTGCTTCTCTGTCATCTATGTTATCTTAATTTTCCCTGTTTCCTTTTATATGAGATTTGAGACTTGTGGGGTAGTTTTTCCATATTGCTTATCCCTTTATGGACCCTTATTATAATTAATTAGTTAATTGTTAGTTAATTAATGAATTTTTTTATACCAGTGATCATCAGGAAATCAGACAGGAACAAACAGGATACTACGAGTTCTGTTTATGCAGAGACGTTAATCATGTATTATGCAAGCTCCAATCATCATGTTATCTCTGTTCTCCAAAAAGAGATGTTGATATTATTTTATTATATTAACAAAAGAAAAGTTTGTATCTCCCAGAATTTGGACATGTTGTCTAAAGCAGTCAGTCCTTGTAAGGAAAAATCAAGTTTGTGAAGGTGAAGGATTAGAGAAGGAAAAACCATCAGCAAGATAGATGGACAAAGTAGCTACAACAATTGGCTTAAGCAAGGCAAAGATTGTGAGGATGGTGCAAGATTGGGCAAGGTTTTGATCTGTTGTACATTTTGGCACTCTAAATTGATGTCAACTCAATTGCATCTGACACCAGTGACAACATTAAAATAGCCTTATTCGTGGCCTAGTGGCAAGGAGCTGCAACTACAATCCCAGAGGCGAACGGTTCGAATCCACCAGATGCTCTGCCAGGGAAGGAGGGGCAATCTCCTCCTGTACCAGTCAGATCTGATTTGACGGTACACGTACACAAAAAAATAATAAAATTTCAAAAAAAAAAGCCTTATTCAGATAGAATGAAAAATGTGCATTCTAAAACAGGTTATGTGTCAGAAACCTTGTAAATTGACTTTTTTATCCATTTGATTAGCCTCACTGAGGGCATGGTCTCCAGCTACCTCAATCACAGACACATTATCTTGACAATCATCAACAGCTGTAAGACCAATATAAGAGAGTGCTTTCCACATTGTGAGAAGTGGTGGTGTAGAGAGGGTGAAGAGACAGTGGCTAGATGTAACTAGAGGAACCCTGGAGATAAAGCCACAGTTAGTGATTTTGATTGGGGGGGGGGGAGGATGACTTTCAACTGCTCCAAGACAAAGTTTTCTGGATGATTGAGGAAACCAGAGGTACATTTGTGCTGCTGGACTGAACCTGGACTTTCACTAACTGAGGAATCATGTGCTGCTTTTAACCAGGATTGGCACTGCTGGAATAAATTCAGACTGGCATTGTGTTATATCCTTTGCCTCCGCTACTCCCTAATCTTTTTCCCCTAGTAAGGTCCACAACTGTGAGTAAAGTTTGTGAGTTAAGTTTCAACAAACACTGGAGCCAATGATTAGTAGAAATAAGTGCCGGAGTATGTGGTGTGGTATGTCTGACCATGTAACTATTTGTTTGGACAGTTCCCCTTTGTGAAGCAGGAAGAAGTCAGACTCAGCATTCCCCGTGCTACCATTGCTCCTCTTACACAGGTGGTACACCCTAGGGCTTTAAATGAAAGGTCAATGATTTGAATAATCAGCCACTCTGTGGGACAAAGATGAGATAGTGTGCTTCTGTAAAGATTTACAATACAGGAAACCCTACCATTGAGGGTTTCTGTTAGTTGGGATCTATACCGTGGCAGGGTTGGGTTTGTTGGGTTTTTTTGTGGTTTGTGTTTTTGGGTTTTTTTTTTTCTTCTAGAGGTCTTCAATTAAACCAGATATTCCTGACTTTGGACCTCATTGTAACTCTCACAGTGGAAAGTGTTAAGGAGCTGGCATCATCTTTTCTCTCTGGACCTAGGATGGAAAGTATTTGATTTTTTTTTATAGACTTTCCAGGGCCAAGGTCATGCTCCATGTATAATTTACTCATTTATTCAACAAATATTTTTCTAGTCCAAACATTTAATTTAACTGCTAGAACTTTGGGGTTCTAGAGCTTGATTAAACATGAGGGGCTCTGGGTCCATAGTGAGCTGCATTGTTAATCCAAAGGTCCTACCTCTCCTGCAGTTTGAATCCACCAGAGATTCCACTGGAGAGAGATGGAAAGTTGCTTCACTTTGTAATCTACAGTCTCAGAAACCCAATGGAGGGTGGCTATGAGTCTAAGCAACCTAGACAGCAATAAGGGAGTGAATTTATTGAGAGGTGTGCTCTTTCTAGGTCTCTATGTGGCATTTATCCATTGCACTTGACTGCTAATCTGAGGGGTGGCAATTCAAGCTTATCCAGTGACACCTTAGAAGTTAAGAACAGCCTGGAAATTTGCTTCCATAAAGATTACAGCGAAAATCCTTATGGAACAGCTCTACTCTGTAACACATGTGGTTGATATATGTCAGAATCAACTTAACAGCAACAATTTTTTTTCTTTTTTATGGTTGTTGTTGTTGTTGTTGTTAGATGCCATTGAATTGAGTACGACTCATAGTGACCCCTGGAACAAAAGATCTGAACCCAGTCCTGTCCTGGGCCATCCTCACACTTCCTGACACACAAGAGCCCATTGTGTCAGTCACTGTGTCAATCCACCTGGTTTAGGGTGTTCTTCTCCTTCACTGACCCTCCATCCTTCCCAACATCATGTTCCTCTACAAGGACTAGCACCTTCTAGCCATATGTTCAAAGTATGTGAGGCAAAGCCTCATCATTCTTGCCTCCAAGACGTATCTATTAGTTTTCCAGGCCATCCATGAGATGTTCAATGCTCTTCTCTAACACCACAGCTCAAAGGCAACAATTTTTTTCTGTCATCTTTATTCATTGTCCAGGTCTTGGATACATAGCTAATAATTGGAAAGACCATGGCCTGAATCAGATGCACCTTAATCCTCAAACTGACATCACTGCTCCTCGATAATTTGGAAAGGTCCCTAACTGCAGATATTCCCAGTGCAATGCATCTCCTTATTTCCTGACTGCTCCTACCAAGGGTGTTAATTGTGGGTCCAAGCAAGATGAAGCTGTTGACAGTTTCAATCTCCTTTCCTTCCACCATGACACTGCCTATTGGTCCAGGATCTTTCTTTTCTTGATATTGAAATGCAATCTGTACTGAAGGATGCATTCCTTGATCTTCTGCAATAAATGCTTCAATCCTCCTCACTTACGTCCCCTGATTTGGTAACATTTGAGCAGTACCCTGAAGGAAGTTAGCACCATTGATATTTGCTCACTGAGACAGGGATGCTGTCCAATCATGTGCAAAGGCTCTGAGCTGAGGGTGGTCCAGGAAGCAGGTGTGGTAAGGAAACAGGGAGGTCAGAGGAGACACTTGGTTAGCAATCTGACTGTTTACACACTATGCCACCAACGACTCAGAGGAGATACACTGGGGTCACAAAATACGAATCTCTTAAGTCCTGGTGACAAACTCAGAAGTCAGAAAAAGCAAGAAGCTCTGCTGAGTGTAAGAGAAAACACTGCAAACTTAGCACATCGTGAAAAGGAGGCCCGAGGAAGAGGAGGAGAAGAAAAAAGAACATCTTGGATTGGCTGATGTGTCCACGCATGTATCTTGCTAGTCCACTGTTATTGGACACCTCTGGGTACAATGACTAAGGATGAGAGAAGAAGAACCGATGCCTTTGAGTAGTGACATTGGAGAGGAGTACTGACTGACTAGCCTATGGATTGCCAGAAGAACAGACAGATATGTTCTGAAGAAAGTGCAGGCAGGGTGTGCCTTAGAAACCAGTGTGATAAAGCTTTGTCCCACATCCTTTGGGCATGTTATAAAGAGTAACAGCCCTGCAGCGAGATCCCATGCTTTGAAAGATAGAGGGTCAGAGAGAGGAAGATCCTCATCAGTATAGATTGGCTACAGTGGCTGTAGCAGTGCGCTTGAGTAATATCAGGGACGGTGAGAATGAGGCAGGATTGATTGCATAGGGTTCAGATGTATTGTTCATAGGGTCACTCTGAGTTCGGTGGGATTAGCAATCTGACCTCCCTGCATCCTACCACACCTCGTGGCACCTAACACTAACCTATGTTCTGAGTTCTGAGTATCAAAACCTTGATTTTTGCTTTTAGTCTGAAATCACTAGGAAGCAGGATCTAGGTCTTGCTTATATTTCCACACTACATGATACTCCAGTAGTTTGAAATACATAGTAATGCATTGAATTCAACTATTATTCATTTGATAAATAGTCCATGTATACGTTACACAAGAAAATGAACAAAAGCAAAAATTTTTAATAACCCCACCTCACTACCATAGAGTTGATTCTGTTTCATAGTGACCCTCCGTTGGATTTCGGAGGCTTAAATCTTTATCAGCCTCGTTGTCCATTTTTCTCCTGTAGAGGTTGTTGGGTTTGGACTGCTGAACTTTTTATTAGCAGCCAGACTTATTATTCTCTAAACCACCACAAGCTCCCAAATTCCCAAATTACTATCAGCCTTTCCACAGAATCTCAGACACCAGAGGTAAATGGGCTGTGGAGCCAGACTGTGTAAGTTCAAAGCTCAGGCCTGCTACTTGTCAGTGTGGAATCTTGGACAAATACTAAATTTCTCTGTTCATTATTTCTTCTCTAAGTCAAACTGGGATAAAAATAGCATCTACTTTGCTGGGAGAAATCAATGAGTTAATACATGTGAAGTGCTGAGAACAAGGCTGGGCATGTAATAAGTGCTCTGTGAGCATTAACACAGCTATGATTCTAATCTCTAAAGAGATAGGACATCCATTCAGAACTTACCTTAAATCCTAGCTGTAAAAGACACTTACATACTGCTGATATTGCCTCTCCTTCATCTTTATTGGAAGTTCCCATGAATAGCTGTCAGAGTATTCTCATGGGAAGTTCATCTGGAATCCTGACCATTCAGTTATATTCCATTAATGAAGATTCAATAACATTGAAGGTTTTAGTATATCTATTTTAATATCATTGCCAGAATTTCTCAGTTTACGAATATATCCTTTCCCATTTTGAGTTCTATAACAATGACCAGGATTCTGTTTTGTCTTCAGGATGGCTACTTACTGGGGATGGTTTTAGCCTTGGGGCCACTATAAGATGGCCTTCCCTCCTTTCTGTGTCACCAGGGATATCTTTGCTGATGGTGGGTGGATCCTAGCTGAGAGCAAAGAACACCAGAAGAATGTCTATTTGTAGTTTATTAACTATGCAAAGGCACTTGACTGTGTGGATCATAACAATTTATAGCCAATATTGGGAAGAATTGGAATCTCAGAGAACTTAAGTGATTATGCAAAACCTATACTGAAAATAAGAGGCTATTGGGTGAACACAGCAGGGGAACACTATATATTTTAAAATTAAGGAAGAAGTGCATCAGGGTTGTCTTTTTTTTTCTCCATATCTATTCATTCTGTGTACTGAGCAAATTATCCAAGAAACTGGACTCTATGAAGAAGAAAGTGAAATCAGGATTAGAAGAAAACTCAATAACCTTCATTATGCAGCTGACACAATCGTGTTTGCTTAAAGTGCTTGCTGTAAAAGGTTAAACACTTCAGCCTTCAATATGGATTGCGTCTCAACATCAAGAAAACAAAAATCCTCACCAGTGGATTGATAAGAAACATCATGATAGAGGGAGAAAAGATTAAAACTGTCAATGGCTTCATTTTACTTGGATTCAAAATCTAAGACATTTGGTATCAGCAGTCAGCAAATCAGGAGAGGTAGTGCAACTGGGAAAGAAAGTCTATAGTCAGGGACCTCTCCAAATTATTGAGGAACAATGATGTCAGTTTGAAGACTAAAGTGCACCTGATGCAGGCCATGTTTTTTTCAGTCACTTGCTATGCATCTGAGAGCTGGCAAATGAATAAGGATGACATAAGAAGAATGTATGCCTTTGAACTGTGGTGTTGGAGGACCAAATAGCCCATAAAATAGCTAAAATAACAAATAGTTATGTCTTGGACAGGGTGAAGCTGAAGTTCTCTTTGGAGACGAAGATGATAAAGCTTTGTCTCACATACTTTTGAGGCATGTTGCTAGGAAAGGCAATTCCTTGGAAAGGGACATCATTCTTGGCAAAGTGGAGGAAAAGCAAAGGAGAGGAAGATCCTCAAGGAGATGGCTTGACAGTGAGTGCAGTCATGGGCTTACGTGTGCTAGAGATTGTAAGGAGGGCACAGGATAGGAAAGGATTCAGATCTATTGTTCATAGGATCGTTATCAGTTACACTCAACTTGATGGCATCTAACAACAACAATCTCTTTGTGCTACCTCTAAGGCCCTCTCTGTTAGGATGCCAATGATAGATAAAGATGTGAAATTCTGAGCTCTAGGCTCTTCCAAAGATTTCTGCTGTAAATCCAAAACACCAGCTCTGGAGTCAGTCTAGATTAAATACACATAAAGTTTATTTTCACATATCCTTACTTACATTCAGCTAATACATATAGTCTCCTGCATTGGAGACCGCAATGTAAGTACACCCACTGCTTGCCAGAACTGGTCCTTACTGAGCAAATCACACAAGTTTTGCTTGATGGCAATATTTGGGGACCACATAGAATAAAGATACATTCGTCTTAAGCATCAGTTATGGAATCTAAGAAGGAGCCCTGGTAATGCAGTCGTTAAATATTTGACTGCTAACCCTAAGGCTCTCTGGTCCAAACTCACAAGTAGCTCAGTAGGAGAAAGCCTGTAAAAATTACAGACTAGAAAACCCTATGTGAGCTGTTCATATCATAGAAGTTCACTGTGAGCCGGATTTGTCTTTAGGGCACATAAGGACAAGAACAAACAGGGTTGAGTGTTTGCCTATTTACTGTTTGTGAAGCCCTGCTCTACGTGCTCTGCATTCTTTCATTAACAGCAATTTTAGGAGGTAAGAATTGCTGTTACCCCTATTTTATGTTTGAGTAAACTCGAGTGCACATTGAGTAGTGAGGTAATAGAAAAAGATTATATAACTAACCTGTAGTTGAGTCGTAATTCGATTCCAGCAAGCATTTTGACTTTGTTTTCAACTGCTATGTTTTACCACCTTTCTTGTTCGCCACGGTGTGCCCTTTATTTGCATTTTTTTCTGATTAATTATTTCATCGAGACTATTTTCATAGATTCATGGTCTTCACATAAACTCCTCTGTGATTCATATTCTTTCTTCATTTTAAAGTGTTCCCTTCTTGTTCGTCTTTAGATCTTTTACATAATAAGCTCTTATTTGTTCCTTGTGTCACTGTTCTCTTTTCTAGTCTATGGCTTGCCTTTCTTTTTACTTTCTTCAGGGTGTCTTCTGATGAACAGATTTCTTAATTATATTGCCATAACAGTATCAATTATTTATGGTTAGTGGGTTTTGTGTCTTGTTTAAGAAATCCTTCCCTATTCCAAGGTCATAAATATATGCTTCTCAACATTTCAAATTCTGGCCTTTAACAATGACAACTTTAATTCATCAGGGATTGATTTTTGTTCACGGTCTAGTAAGCCAATGCCATGTTTCTTTATTTAAATTATCATTTACACAACATCATTAAAGCCCATCACTAGGTCAACCTCTCTTATTTGGGCTCCCCAAAAAGCAAGGCCTTGAACTATATCTTGGGTGATGTTTTTGGGAAGTGATTGTAAGAAGTGAACATGAGTATTTGAAGAAAGGAAGACAAATACACATTGTTAAATTTTCTGTTGGGGAAAAGAGGGATTCCTTTCCACCAAGACAAGTAAAGACATGAAAATAAGGTCTTCCAAAATTATCCACTTCATTGATGAGAGTCGGAACACCAAGTCTCTCTTTTCAGCTCATTGTTGCCAGTTGCCTTCTGGCTTCAGCTGTGATGGCTAAGTGGTAAGGAATTGTGCTGGCAACTTAAAGGTACATGGTTCAAATCCACCATCTGCTTTGCAGATGCACAATCTCCTTCTGTGTGATAAACTGCCTCGGAAAACCTGCTTAGGGTGGGGTGGTGTCAGCTGTGGGTTAGTTCTGATTCAACGGCACACAACAACAGCATCAAGACGATCTAGTGTTTAACAGAGCAAAGTGTTGCTTGGTCCAAGGATGTGTCTGAGTCCGTGAAGGCCTTTCTTCTTCTTTGACACTTATTCTGAGGTTAACCACACATTTATAAGATTCTCCTAAATGTGGACCTTGAGGCTTCCCATAGAATCTATCACAGCCTTGAGGCAAAGAGTGGAAGGACCTTGAGGTGGGGACAACTGTTCATTGCAGCTGCAGGTATAGTTAGAAATAAGATGAAGGAGAAGAGGTGGTAGGACATGTGAGCTGTCTTCTGTGCCTTCCTGTAAACATGTTTCTTCACCTTATGAAGGAATCCCAAACAGGCTTACCTAGAGCCTATCCCAAGGGAACTTCACTGCCTCCTCTGTTGCTCAGGAATCTACCTGTACTGACAGCATCAGCTGGCTGCTTTGCCCTCTGCTTACAAAGAACCCTAAGAAGAAGGAGAAACGCAGGGATGCGAGAGGGGTCAGAGAGCATTTCCCCCTTTGTATTCTCCTGTAGAGTTGCCTCATGCAGTCAGGTCTCTCCCAGAAGAGGAATCTGCTCCTCTAAAACAGCCAAGTCCATGGCCTTGTGCTCAGAAGCTGCACTGCAATCCCAAAGGCATGAAGTTTGAACCCACCAGCTGCTCTGTGGGAGAAGGATGAGTAATCTCCTCCTGTGAGATTTACTGCCTCTGAAAACCTGCTGGAAGGTCAGCTCTGGGTCAGTTCTGACTTGACAAGAAACAACAACAACAACAACTAACAAACCAATGGAGCTCTAGTGGCTGAGTGGTAAGGCGTTGTGTTGCCAACCCAAAGGCACACGTTTCAAATCTGCCAGTTGCTTTGTGTGAGAAAGATGGACAATCTTCTCCCGTGTGATTTACTGCCTCTGAGAACCCATTAGAGAATTAACTATAGATTCACTCTGACCTGATGGCACACAGTAACAACGGCAACAACAACTCAATCCAGGGAGCGATGGCAGCTCAGGGGTAAAGAACAGCGGATCCAATCAGAGGCACATGGTTCGAATCTGCCAATTGCTCTGCAGGACAAAGATGGCCAATCCCCTCCCATGCAATTTATTACCTCTGAAAATCTTCTGGTGGGTTGGAGCCACTTCTTCCTCTCACTCCTTCAGGCCTGTGGGTTAGAGCTCCGCTTAAACCTTCGTAAAATATCACTGGGCAAATCTTCCTGACGCTACTGTGCTCTCTGCTCCCTTTGGGCACCCTGAGGGATCTGTTCAGATCAATCCATTTGGAAGGAACCAGAATCACTGTTGTCTCACTGACATGGGGGCTCACATAGATAGGTGCTGGATTCTGTGTGACTTTACACAGCTCTGTCCTTGGGAAGCTTTGCTGAGGCAGCAAAAGAAACACAAAGAGGAAGAAGGTCCTGCTGAGGAGAGGTGGAGACGGCTCAGAGGAGACTTGGAGCTGGAGTTATCTAACATCAGAGTCAGTTGCACTCCCTTCTGCCCTCACCCCAGCTTAAAAATAATCAGTTGCCATTGGGTTGACTCCAATTCATGGCGACTTCATGTATGTCCAAGTAGGCCTGTGCTCCATGGTGGTTTTGAATGACTGACCTTTGGAAGTTGATTACCAGGTCTTTTCACTGTGGGTGAAAACCACTAACTTTTTGTTTAACGGCCAAGTGAATTGCCCATTTGCAACCACCCAGGGGTCATCCATCACATCCCCCAGCATTGTTTCCAGGGCAGCTTGCTGCATCTACCTTTTCCTCTCTCTCTCCCTCCTGTCTGGCCTGGGCTGGGCTTGTTCCTTATTCTCTTTCATGGTTGCAGTTCCAGAGGTTTCTGCTGACTGATGCCTCTTTTATAGATATTCATATGACTTTAAAAAACAGCCTTCAGATGCATGAATATCATATTGACAAGAGAGTGAATGAGGAGAATGGGAGAATTCATGGTCTTTTAACCAAGCACCAGGATTTTGCGGTTGTGTTTTCTTCTCCCCTTTCCCTCCTGAAATCTGCAGAAGCTGTTACACTAATAGCTGTCATTTGCATAATTTTTGGAGTGAGTGCAGCAGAATAAAAAGGCGGACCGCAGGCAGACAGTCTGACTCTGCTGGTGTGGGGCAGGGTCTTGCATTAGGAGTGGAACAAATACGTGTGTCAGTCTCTGAAGCTTGGGAATGTCATCCAGCTTAGAGGGAAAGGGGCCAGTGAGCCAGAGGGTGGCTTCTAAGATACACCCCGGGACAGGGTGTCTAAATTTGGCACGGGGAGGGGGACAGTCCTCTGCCTATGCCTGAGGGACACCTGGCAGTGGCCAACTTCACCACAGTTAAAGATGCTCAGTGCACAGCTGCACAGACATGAGCTGGTTGAGAGCGTGGTGTCTGAATTGTGTTTCATCTGCTGATAGTGTACTCTGGAAAAGAATATCAATCATTGTCAAGGCTATTGTGTAATTCATGTCAGATTTGCAGAGTGACGAAAGCCTCCATCTTAAGGGTTTTAAATATTCACCCCTTTGCATTGTCAAGGGGATCTGAGTGGTACAGAGGAAAAGGAAAGGATATTTTGGACTGGCAAGAGCAGTGATTAGACTCCAGGCTCCCTGTGTTCTAAGCTAAGCAAGTTACTTCAGCCAAAGAACAAAGGTGAAATGGCTGTGTCTTGTGACAATTTGTGATGGCAGAGGAAATAAGCCTGGCATGGCATGTTTGCTCCCTAAGTAGTTGCTATTGTTCCATTTCATTTTATCGGCAAACTCTGAATTCAGAATTTGGGATGAGGGGTCTAGGTTGGACCACACTTCATCTATGCTTTTTCAAAGACAATTTATTGTTACACGTGTTTTCTGGCAGTTCCAAGTTTTGTGAATTCCCCACCCCAAAGGCTTTGTCTGCGTCACCTGCCCCCTCCATCTCTGGCTACCGTTTGGAAGATGCAGTGCCTCTTGCTGGAGGCAGGCTGATGAGAGCAGGTCTCAATAGAGTGCCAGTCATAGAGATAGGGAGGTAGAACCAGGGATTGAGACTCAGTGGACAGAAGAGTTCTAGAGAGTAACCAGCCACGGAGGAGACGTGGGACCTGCACAGATCGGATTGCAGGGCGGAAGGACAGTTTCTCCTTCCCCCGCACTGGTTGACTGACTTCTTTTCCTCCCTGGGCTGCAAGTGCTATTAACGTTCAGATTTGGGAGATAATGGTTTTAATTAAACTACTTGGCTGTTTACTACTGTTTGGGGAATTTGCTAATTAATCTTTATGCAATTGTTTTGCAATGGTTGTGCAGGGAAAGTTCCTAAATTATGAGTTGAATCTCTCACAGAGAACCTCATTTCTAACCAGATGTCCATGTTAGCCAGCAACAATGGAGACAGAGGGTTAATGTTAAAGTCTTTCCCATGAGGAAAGTTTTGTCTATCAACAACTTGGCACATTAACCGTGCTGTAGAGATCCCCGTGTTTATGTTTGTATGATGGTTAGGGAAATGAAATGTCCCTGTATTAAAATGCTAATTATGACCTGCTATTTGCGGAAGATACGACCTAGAGAGAGTTTCTCTGCAGAAATATCTAAAATAAATGTGCACTGTATTGTGTTCTTATAGAATGTTCCAGAGGAACATCTTTCACTTTGTAAATCACTGTTTGTCAATGTGCAGTATGTAGTAACCTGGGTTTGCTGTGATGCTGAACCTTGAACCATTGGGGTATCAAATACTAGAATAGTTTCCCAATGTGGACAGTGTTTGGTGGAGCTCCCAGTTGTAAAATAGGTTTGGAAGCAGGAGTGGCAGCCACTTCCTAAACCTCGTGCCTCTGAAAACCATGTACTTGGAATTGATGAGAATTGTGGAAAGGAAGTAGGTCTTTTGTTCATAGACTCGCCATGAGTTGCACTTGACTTGACAGCAATCAACAACAACAACAGCAACATATTGTGTTCTAATGGGGTCAATACCCAGGACAGTTTGTAGAATGAAGCTTGTGGAACTTTGGAAGTCTCCGAGGTGTGCCACAGTGTCCCATTAGGTTATCTGGAGCACAGAAGCCTTTCTCCTGGACATTGGAGATGATTGCTGGGTTAGTCCGAAAACAAAAATGGACAACAGTCAAGTAAGCCTATCTTCTCTTTTGGGATTGTCTACTTTTTTCTGGGCATTTGTCCCCAGGAAGAACACTGTCAGGACAATGCTTATTGGTGCCTAGAAGTTGGCACCATCTACTGGCCTGGAAGTTAGTTATTTCTACTTAATTGCATGACATAGGGGTTAGGACACATCAGCATAGGACACATTACATCTGAGAATGGCTTTAGACTGTCTGAACTCCAAGCTCATCTCTGCTACTTCTTAGCTGTGTGGCCTTGAGTACTTCTTTGGGTTTCTATTCTTGTCTGTATAAAGAAATTGTGTAAGCATGAATGGCTTAGAGTGCTGTTATTGCCTAGATGAGAGGAGGCATGGGAAGCTCATGGTCCACTGCCTGGCATGAGGTAACTGTTGTAAAAATATAATCCATTAAGCCATTTCATCTAGGTTGGTTTCTTTTCAGCCTCTGCCACCGTGGATGCCAAATCCCACAGGAGCGTGCCCTCTGAGAAGTTAATGTGTACCTTGCTCTCCAGTTAGACATTTCTAGGACCACGTGTTTTTCCTATTGTGGTTTTTCCACTCTGAAGGCCTTTCACCTCCTCTGTTCTCTCAAGTGGTTTTAGGATTGATGAAAGCGAAGAGGACTTGAAGCATTTACTTCAGATAATCAAGATCATATCCTTCAAGAAAACAAAAATTCTCATCTCTGGATCAATAGGCAACACCATGATAGATGGAGAAAAGCTTGAAAATGTCAATGATTTTATTTTGCTTGGATCCACAATCAATATCCAGGTTAAGTGCAATAAAAAAATCCAAAGATGTGTTGCATGGGAAATGTCTGCTGTCAAGGACCTCTCTAAAGAAGTCTATAGACATACTGTTCTAGTAGTTTTTTTATAATCTTCAGCAAGTTTTGTTTGCATGTGGTGTTAGTGATATTATTCCATGATTTCCACACTCTGTAGGATAACAAGTAAGAGGTGTATAAAAGTTCAAAGGGGAAAGAACAGGACGACAGACCTTGGTGGGATGGGGTCACCAGAACAGCAGAGTTTGGTAGGCTAGGAATGGAGCGAAGGAATTAGGAAAGACCCAGTGAGGGCCTGAAAAGACAGGGTAATAGTGACTACATATCAGTGGTGATTAAGATCTCAGGGGTATTTTTTTAAATTAATTTTAATGAAAGTTTACAAAGACTTAGGGTCTCCAGTCATTCATTGTTGCACTTTTCCCCCTGCCCACCCCTGCCCCCAATTCACTCTTTTCCCTGAAAAGAAAAAGAAAAACTCTTTCATTGTTATGCAATCCCTCCCCCCCCCCAGTCCACTCCACTATGCAGCCTTCACTCTGGACTTCTGTCATGACAAGAATACCCATTCATGATGTTGATTAATTTTTTATAACACTATGTTTAGGAATGATCATATGAAACACAATGTGAATGAAGGAATATGTGAAACATGATGCACATGAATGAAGCACAATGTATGTAAATTTTGTATGCGAATCACTAGAAGAGAAAAGCATATCTCTAAACAAATAACAAAAGGTAAAAGCTAAAGTGTACTTGATCCAAGCTGTGGTCTTCTCAGTTGTTTCCAGTGCATCTGAATATCAGAAAATGAGTAAAGATCACAGAGGAAGAATCAATGTCTTTGACTTACGATGTTTCGGAAGAGTACTGAATGTCCCAGGTACTTCCAAAAGAACAAACAAGTCCATCTTTGAGGAAGTGCAAAGGAGGTCCTTCTTAAAGGCAAAGACGGTGAAACTTCATCTCCAAAACTTAGGACCTGTTGTTAAGAGGAGCCAGTTCTTGGAAAAGGTCAGTGTATTGGGAGACCTGAAAGTTCAGGGAAAGACAGGGAGAGCCCAGACAGGACGTACTGACCAATAACTACAGCAACGGACTTGAGAGATGGCGAGGATGGCACAGTAGAGACCAGCTTTCAAATCTGTTATTCATGGGGTCACTCTGACTTGGTGATGATTTGATCTGAACCCACAGGGAAAAAAACCATGATTTTTTTTTTCCCCAGAGTTGTGTGTGTGTTACACTTTGCAAGAATAGCAAACATTTTCCAAAAATGGCACATCATCAAATTGAAGAGAAAGAATTATTTTTAAGTACCTCATAGGTAAAATAAAAATTCCCATTAAATTAGGGCACAGTATTATCACAATGGGTAAGAATCTGCTCTGCAATCCTGAAGGCACACAGTTTGAATCCTCCAGCTGCTCCACAGGAGAAGGATGGGCACTCTCCTCCCACACAATTACCACCACTGAAAACCCGCGGGAGGGTCAGCTCTGGGTCAGTCATTCTAGGTGGTACACAACAGCAACAATAACAACGATGTTAAACAGTCATTGGCTACAGGAGATAGGCTGCAGTTTAGGGTAATGAGCACCGGTACCTTCTCACACCAGGCCAGGCCTCTCCCATTGATAATGGCACTCTCTTGACCAGATTTAAGCTCTTTTCAGGGACACATTTCAGAGCTCCTTCTGAACACAGTGCTTAGATGGCCAGTTGGCAACAACTGATACCTGAGAACAGAACCCCTAATCCACCAGGGCTCCCGAGTCCAGGAACAGAGTCCTGAGTAAAACTGATATGTGAGAGAGCTCTGGTGGACTTGTGGTAAGACGCTGTACTGCAATTCCAAAGACATGTAGTTTGAATCCACCAGATGCTCTGCTGGAGAAGGAGGAGCAATTTCCTCCTGGGTCAGTCAGATTTGACTCGATGGTACACAACAAGAAAACAAAACAAAACACCAAAACAACAACAACAAAACCAAAAAAACCAGAAAGACCCCAAAAACCTGACACACTGGTGCTTTGTTGGGAAGTGCAGTCCCAGCCAGCAAGAGTAAGGCGCAGTGGAAACAGAAATAGTTAAGAATAAAACGAATGTAATGTGCTATGCTGCCAAACTGGCATAGCTTTTCAAGAGTGCTGTCTTGTCGTTCTGTCGCAGCGTGAATCCTCTATCTCTCCTAACAGATCATCTCAGAGGAGGAAGGTCAGATAATTTATATGTTGGTTTGCTTTCACCGCCCATTTCTCCCTGGATAAAATTTATCTGATGGACCATCATTACTTTAACACGCACAGATTGTGTTAACTGCCTTCTCCCCCAGGGTGACGGCTGAGCATGTCAAAACTTTCAAGAATCCATTTGAGCTGAAGTCAGACCGGGAAGCTGAGCGCTTTGGGACTGTGAGGAGAGAAAGTGACAGGCAGTGGTGAAAGGAGTCATGGGAAGTGGCCAAACTCCGGCAAGCTGAGTTTGCTGAGTATTTTGGTAGCTCACACACTGGTGCTCAGCACAGTCGGCCCGTGATATCAAACTTGTTTTGCCATTCAGAGTTTAATTGCGATTCATTAGAGGGTCTTTAGTCTTCAAAATGCTTTTACCATTTCTTTCCTTTTTTGTTTCCTTTCCCTGGAGAGTTAAGGAAACCCTTTCTGAGATGGATTGACACAATACCAAGTACAATGGACTGAAATGTCCAGCGATCGTAAAGATTGAGCAGTGTCTCCTTGTTTTACATAGTGTGGTCATGAGTTAGAGATGCTTCAATGGTCACTAACAGCAATCTCTATCATGTCTGTAGGGTACAGAGACCCCATCTGCTCCAGTATGCAATAATTGTCTGCTTCCATCTCATGCTCTAACAACAAGGGTAGATCCGCATGGAAGAAATGCAGGGTGGCTAGTGGGTCTCAAAGCTCTGTATCAACGCTCTTTCCCTCACTGGTACAATCTCTCCCTTCTCTTGGTCAATTAACGTACCCTTGTCAACAAGGTCCTGCCTGCTGGGTCCCAATCCCCTTTTCAAGTCTTTTCTCATGTCTCTGTACTTATTGTAAAGAGTCTGGCCTAATTATCCTCTTCTTGGCTTTCCTCAAAGAGAGCAGTTTGGATCAAGGCTTGCTAAGAGCACGCTTCCACCCAGCTTTGCCTGACTAACTCCTGCTTGTCTTGCTGGGCTTGGCTTCAGAAAGGCCTTCCTGGGCCCCACAATTGAAAGCAGGTCTTAGTTGTCTCATCTTGCTGAATCTCAACATCTTCCTCCACTTGTAGCAGCATATTTATCAGTGTGATGGTTACATTCCCATCTGTCTTCTTCAATGAACTGTAAGTCCATGAAGTTAGGGGAAAATGATTTTATTCCCTGTGTGTCCCTCTCTCCTAATCTCTGGTTCATAGTAAATTGTACAACATACACGCATCCATCTATGATGAAAGAATAAGTGGATGAATGAATAAAAGAGCAACTGAATACCTCGATCTTATCTGATCCTTTGTCTCCGTGAACCTGAAGGCTGAAATTAATAATTCCCACAGCATGAGCAGGGGCTGCTATCATTTTCTATAATGGCTGTCATGGTGGCCTTTCAGAAAGTAATTGACTTAATTATGCCCTAAACTGACCCTTTCCATGGAACTGAAGGATAACTGAAGAGAGAGAAATGGTTGGGAATGGTCCTACTGGGTCCAATTATCAATAAAGAAAGTGATTGAAGATTAGGGCTGTGTAAATCTGGAATCCCCAGCACAAATCACACTGGCTGTTCAAATATCTGACCCCTGGCTGTCTGGGCTTCATGAAAACTACTCTGTCCACTCTCCAGGCCCATTTATCTGTCCTAAAAGATGTGGTAAGAATAGGGTTAGAGTTTTGGAGATGTAGTGGGAACTCTGGGACCTTCAGGTCACTGTCAACAGGAACTCTTTACTGCCTGTCAAAGATATTATCTACATGCGTACAGATGTGCACAGGTGGCTCAGGGAGCAGCCCAAGGGGCAGAGGATAAGGAGGTAATGGACGAAATTGTCTCCTTCTGATCTAAGGAGAAATTTGTGGGATGCATGGAAGAAAGGAGAAAAGATCATTATGGTTCTAGAGTGCCTCAGGGGATAAGACTGGGTGTAGAATCAGAACTGCCTCTTTGTCTGTTAGATGAAAGTGAGGGTACCTACTTATGGAGGTGTAATTCTCTCATTTCTGATATGGCTTTTTTTATAAATTAATTGTCCCTTAGCCAACTAATCCAAATGCGAACGTTTTTCAAGATATAGGGACTTTTTTAAAGAGTTAAAAAACAAACAAAACAAAACAAAACAAAAAACCCAAATCCCAACAACCATAAAAACCCAGGGACATAATTTTGAGGACAAAGGTCAACACAACAAGGACGGCCAAAACAAAAAAAAAAAAAAAGAAGAAGAAGAAGAAATTGTCTTGGAAGAAATACACACTGAATATTGCTTAGAAGTGAGCACGTACTTTGGACATGTTATCAGGGCAGGCCAATCTGTAGAGAAGGTCATCATTCTTTGTAAAAACTCAAGAGAAGGAGGAGACTCAACAACATGGGATCAATCACAGCAGATACTGTGAGGATGACGTAGGACCAGACAGTGTCATCTACACAGTCACTAAGATTAGGAGTTGACTCAATGGTGCCCAGAAGCAACAATAACAAAGTTTCTACTCCAACATAATAAATCTCCATGAACAGATTACTTGGCTACAACAATTATTGACTCACGGGCATTTTTTTATTTCATTTCTCTCCCTACCTATTTTCCACATCTCACTTAGATTATTTTGAAACAATCCCCAGGTTTCCATTATTTTATCTATAAATATTTCAGTATTATCTGTGAAAATAAGATACTTTACTATTGAGAACTGTAACCACAACATAATATTCACTGCAAAATATATTAGCATTTTTTTATATATTAGCATTTTTTATTCTTCATACCCCTTGCCATATCCATTCCTTAATAAAATATCAAGTGTTTATACATCCTCAATTGTTATATGGAAGTTTTTCAATTTCTAAACAATGTTTTAATCTGGATCTAAAACATATCCAAACATTTTAATTGTCCATTGTATCTCTTATGTGGTTTTTTTTTTTAAAAAAAACAACCAACTAAACAAAACCTTCTCTCTCACTCTCTCTCTCTGTGTGTTTGTAAATCCCCTTCCAACTTTCTTTTGTTCATGTTGAAGAAACAGAATAGTTTTCCTTGGGTGTTTGCTTCTAACAGTATATATTTCATCTTCATAAGAGGACCCTCCTCTGATCTACACAATCAAGAATGAGAAAAAATTATTTTAAGTCTGAAATTGAGAGTAACGTCTTTCTTACATAACATTTTTGTAGATGTAGTTAACTGACAAGGGAGCATTGATAGTGTGGTGAGATACTTGTCTTGTTAATGGAAAGGAATGGTGCAGGATAGGGCAAGGTTCAGATTTGTTTTTTTATAAGATTATTATGAGTCATAGTCATCACAATGGCATCTAACAACATAACAACCACACTGCGTGTTACTCAGGACTCTGGTGGGTCAACTTTTTTTATTATTATTAAATCTTATTAGTTATAATGAACATTTACAGAGATTTTGGGTTTTCATTCATTCATTGCTGCACTGTTTTCTCCACCTTCCTCCCCAGTTTGTTCTTCTCCCCCCCCAGTGTCTGTTTTAATTGTCCAATTGCCACAGTGCTTGTCAAAGCCAGTTCTGATTAATCTCCTTTGTCAGTGTGTCCTTTGCCATTCCCTATCACTCCTCC
>NW_006399812.1:9392550-9432574 GCF_000299155.1 Elephantulus edwardii | reverse complement strand
CCTTTGTGAGTGACATCTTGCTTTGCTCTTGTATATTGTGTGGGATAGTTTGCTTTCTTTGAGACATTGGTATGTGTTCTTGATCTGAAGACAATGCTCTTGAGATCAGATGGGCAGCTACCAAACTTGTGCATTTCTCTGTCTTTATGACTTCAGAAAAATGTCAGTTCAGCACCTGCTAGGGCAATATCTTGTTGCTAAAACAGGTCAAGGTGCTCCTGTTTAAAGGCAAGTTGATTGCCCAGACATGCAGGCACTGGTGTGGGGCCAAGTGGGGTGAGACAGACAGGCAAAGGATTGGATGATCGCAAAGGCAGGTCAATCACATGGAGGACCTTGCTCAAACCTCTGCTGTCTCAGTGTGCTCATGACTGGGCTCCTTACTCAAATTCCTGTTGTCCGTTTCCTACCCAATGGTTTTCTCAGTGTTCCCTGCCTGGTGGCACTTACACAGGTGCCCTCACACAACAGCCCCTGCTCCAGCAGGGTCCTGGATCTGACAGGATCCAAATAGTCAAGGTCAACTTCCCAAAAAACCACTAGCCTCTGGCTGGTCTGCAGAGTTCACAGAAGCCAGCTGGCTGGCTTGTTTGGGGTGGGAACCCAAGAGAGCTCGGACAATTTCCCCACCTGTGCACACGCCCTTAGGTGCTCTCCCAGATAATCAGCCCCAGTAAACAGAGATAAGATCCTACCAGCCTTTCTTCTGCCAGGTTAGTTCCACAACAGCTCAGTTGATAGCTCTGGGTTATGGCTGGAACCCCGGTGGTGCCCTGAGGTCACAGGGCTGTGGTGGGGGCTGAGGTGCATGGTTGTGGAGCTGGAAGTGGGGGGCGGGGGAAGGAGAGAAAAGCAAGGGACTAGGGGGGTAAGGAGCGCAGGGCTTGGACACTACCACCAAGAGGTGGGGTCGGGGCTTGGGCGCTGCTGGTTGTTTATGCAGCAGCACCCTGTGTGTCGGGGGTCACACAGGTGCAGGCTGCAGGGCACAGTGGCGGGTAGTCTTCGCTCCTCTGGAGTTCTGCGGTGGATGGCTGACTATTGCTCTTCCTGGGTCTTTTCCCGGCCCATCTGGTGGCGGAACTCCGTCTGGCGGCGGAACTCCGTCTCGTGGGTCAACTTTTAAGTGATTGGTTGTTAACTGAAAAGATGGCAGATGAAACCTCTTCAGAACATTCAGCAGAGAAATCTGGCAGTCTACTCGGGTCTAGTGTTAATTGATTTTGAGATGAACATTCTTCTAAGTGGTACAACAGTGGTCTGTTTGTACTGAAGTCACTTGGAGTTGCTGTGATGCTGAACGCTGTGCCATAGGTGTGTCAAATACCATAATGGTTAGCCATCATGGACAGTGTTTGGCAAAGCTCCCAGGTTGATTCAAGTTTGGAAGCAGGAGGGGCATCCACTTCCTAAACGACATGCCTCTGAAAACTCTATGAACTTAGAGAGATGATGATAGTTATAGAACAAAGTTCAGGTCTTTTGTTCAGAGAGTTGCTATGAGTCGTACTTGATGCAACAGCATTTAACAACAACAACAAAAATAACAACTCCCATAAGGTCTTGAAAATCCTAAGGGCTTTTCTGCTGTTGCATGCAGTAACTCTGAGTTGGCATCAACTTGATACCTCCTAACAACAGGAACAAATCCTACCAGTGGAAATCATTTAGCTACATCCCAGAGATCACTCCATTTAATTATATCTTCCTTTTTACAGCTATGTGCTACCTTATTTGCACTATAGTTCATTTAACCAATCCCCTACTGATAATAATTTGGTTCTTCACTATTACGAATAGTGCCTTATTGGGTTTCAATTCTTTGGAAACTGACTGAATAGCAGCTCATAACAACAAAGCAAAAACAGTCTACAGAGAATAGATTTGAATATGACTTTTTATGGTTTTGCTAGTACACCTTTGAATTAGATCGCTAGAAGTTGCATTTCTGAGACAAGGGGTAAATACATTCATAATGCTATTTTGTGTTGCCAAATCCACCTCCACTGGGCTTTACCCCATTGAATTCACATTTTTAATTTATCACAGTGACTGTTTCCCACAGGCTCACCAAATGAGTATGTTGTCAAGCTTTCCTATATTTTGTCTAACGAGTTAGAAAACTCAATTCATTTTATTTCTTCTTTTTTAGTTTTTTAAAAATTATGTTTTTGCTCAAACTTTTTCTATTTTTAAGAGATATTTGCTATGACCGTTAACAGACCACCACATCACAGCCACACACAACTCACTCCAATAAAGCAAACTGACAGACAAGAGTTGCACTTGTAAGAACAAACTATAGCCACACACACACACACACACACACACACACACACACACACACAGTATAAAATAAGTAGCAACATGCAAGTCACCACACCTCTAATTCAGCAAACTGACAGATAAGTGCTGTACTCATAAGAACAAACTAGAAAAACAAGTAAGTGCACAAATGTCATTAAAAAAACATGCATGCTGTGGTAAAGAGAAAACGAACTCTGCTGTGGTCTGGTGTATTTGCCAGTCAGCAGAAAATGGGAGTTGGGGTGCCCTGTTGGGTCAAATTTTCTGCTCATTTGAATGAGGACCTCGAGAAATCCCCAAATGTGAGCCAAGCCATGAGTAGCTTGACCTCTTGTGGTCTAAGATGTGTGGAGACCGTGAGATAACCTGCCTGAGGCCGAGTTTCTGTTGGCCTCAGAGGAGGCTATGCTGGTCTGCCTGGTTAAAGATGGCATCTTAGCTAGCCTCGGGGATGGTTGTAGTAGGATACTCAGTCAGAGATGACTAGCATCCAGGAGCAGTCTACTTACAGCCATATGTGGCTGTGTGGTCTGTCAGGTAAGGGTGCCCAGGAAGAGGAAAGGCATCAGTCAGAGGAAGTGCCCTAACTCAAAACTGATTACAAGCCAGGCATGTGGGTTACAGGAGGACCGCACTAGAGCTTTAAGCTATAGATATAAGATGGCATGAGTATGGCTGGAGGTAGAGCTGAGACTTGGGGAGCATGAATACTGCTCTCTTCTCTCCCAAGGGGGTTAATGAGCACAGGGGACACAAGGAGGGAGGTTATACCTTTTCATCTGTGTGGATACTGCTGCCACTGCCGCTGCCCTCTTGGGTTTTCATTCATTGGGGGTAACTGTTCAAGATAGTCACAGTGCACTATCGTTCTCCTATTTGATGTTTCAATTCAGTTTCACATGATTAGCTGCTATGGATACTGCTGAGCCTGTTGCTGATGCCATCCTGAGTTCTCTGGTTCCCATGATCCTCTGTTGTTCATTGCCACTAAGTCCAATATGAATCATAGCCACTCCGTAAACAACGAGCCCTGTTCTATCTTGTGCTGTCCTCACAATCGTTGCCACACTCCAACTCATTTCTGCAGTCACTCTTTCAATCTGTCATTATGGTTCTTCTTTTTTCTTCTCTGTCATTCCACCTTTCCAAGCATGATGTTCATCTCCAAGGAATAGCCTCTTCTAGCAATATGCCCAAAGTATGTGAGTTGTTGTTATGTACCGTTGAGTCACTTGTGACTCATAGTGACCCTATGTACAACAGCCCTAAACCCTGATCTATTCTGTACCAATCACACTGCCTCTGACACACCCATCCCGATTACCCCAGTCACTGAATCAATCCACATCATAGAGGGTCTTCCCCTCTTGCGCTGTCCCTCCACCCTTCCAAGCATGATTTCCCTCTCCAAGGGCCTGCCTTCCTTACATGTCAAAAGTATGTCAGACAAAGCCCCAGAATCCTTGCCTCCAAAGAGCAGCCTGGTTTAACCCTCTCCCAGCTGAATCTGTTTTCTTGGCAGTCCATGGAATATTCAATACTCTTCTTCAGCACCACAGCTCAAAGGCATCAATTCTCCTTCTATCCTCGCTAGTCATTGTCCAACTCTCTGATGCATAACAAGTGATTGCAAAGACCATGACCTATATCAGATGCACCTTAGTCTCCAGGGTGACAACATTGCTCTTCAGTACCCTGGAGAGGTCCCTAACAGCAGTCTTTCTCATTGCAATACATTTTTTGATTTCCTGGCTACTGGTGCCAAGAGTGTTGACTTAGGAGCCAAGCCGACTTAAGTTGTTAACAATCTCAATCTCTTCACCATCCATCCTGATGCTGACAAGTATGTGAGGCAAAGCCTTATTATCCTTGTCTCAAAAGAGCACTCGGGCTGCACCCTCTCTAAGACACATCAATTTATTCTTTTAGCAGTCCACAAGGTATTCTGTACTCTTCTCCAACACCATAGTTCAAAAGCATCATTGCTACTGTCATCCTTATTAATTGTTCATGGACCTTCCTAAATTATGAGACTTATCTGTCAGTTTAATTAATCAGCATATTACTAATTACTTTTTAGCTTGGGTATCTGTGTTCTTGCTTGTTTATTATTATTATTCTAATTGTTAGGTTAGGTTAGTGGACTTAAAGAAGAAATCAGAAAGAATGAGAGAAAGCTTAATGCAACTTTATTCAAGGGGGGAAAAAGGAGCTCCCGGGTGAGTTCCTCATCCTGGAGATGCAGAATGGGAAGTCACACTGTGAACTTACTGGGAAGGATTTTTATAAACAGAGTCTTTAGGGAGGGACATTCCACTCTGATTTAGGAGCCACCTGCTAGCTTAGCCAGACACGCAAGGCCGTTTGCCCTCTTATCTGCAGCAGACAAGGCCATCAGCATTTGAGTTCTGGATTCTTCATTCTTCTCTTTGGCCCTCTTTGCCCAGACTAACATCTTAAACTCTTTTTAGTGATAAAACAGGGTGACATATCTTTCTTTTGGCTACTTCTTGCTGAACAGGGGCGACCATCTGGGGTTTCAGAGCCTGGAGTGAGTCATTCTGGGAGTAGTGGCCAGGGGAGGATTAAGGTGGTCATCTTCTTGATCCTGTGAAGTAAAAACTTAAAGAGACATGGAGTGATTAATAACAGTATGCTTATGATTACTGTTGGTCTTAGAGAAGGAAAATTTAAGTTAGAAATGAGTATTTTGGGCTGATGGAATAGTTTGAGGTGTTTTGGTGGAGTGTGGTCTAGAGAAATTGAATGGTACTGCTGCTAGCAAAGGTCATTGTAAAGAGGCACACAGGAAACAATGGGAAAGGGTGGTTGTCATTTGACTTTGGTGAAGGAATAATAAGGTGCAGGTGTCATGGATAATTTGGAACTGAGTTGGAGCCTGCATAGTTTGTGGCTCTCCAGAGGCTTGTATCGTTGTCTGTTTAGCTTGGAGAATGTCGTTGGAGACTTGTACTTGGGTATTGGCATTTAGAGCATAGGAAATGTACTTAGTGAGGGGAACATGTTTGACTTGAGAAAGGTGGTGTTAATGGGGGTCACCCATGACTTTAATAGCTGTGGAAGTGGTCAGGGTGACTGCACAGGGCCTGCTTCAGTGTGGTAGGAGAGGCTTGGGTGCCTGTTGTTTGAGGAGAATGGCGTTTCTGAAGTGACTTTAGTGGCTTGGTTTAGACCTTCAGACAAGAGTTTGGGTATACAGCGATGTGAGTGTTTTTCAGAGTAACTGTTTAAGGAGGGAGAGACAAGGCACAATGCCAAAAGAAGGGGCTTGGTGAGCAAGTTACAGTTTAGCAGAAGTAGTTGGCTGTACATCAGTTGGAAGGAGTTTAGAAAGGAAGGTGAACAGAGTGTTGTTCAGATACAAGCTAAGGCAATAGGAAGTAAGTTAACTTAAGACTTGTGTAACTTGACAGTCAGTTTAGTAAGATAAGACTTAATGAGTCTGTATATGTGCTTTGTTTTGCCTGAAGACTGGGAGTGATAGGGTATATATACAGCTTATAGCAGATACTTAAACTAGATGATACCTGCTGGGTATTTTCGGAGATGAAGCTAGGACCATTGTCTGTTTGTATCAAAGTAGGGAGGCTAAACTTGGTGATGATATGCTGCAGTGAGACTTAGTTAGGCTTAGAGTTTAATTTTGTTAGAGTCAGGTCTCTTTCTTTCTCTTGATTTCTTTTCTTTCTCATTCTCCTTTTTTCCTCTCTCTCTCTCTCTCTCTCTCTCTCTCTCTCCTGACTTTCTCTTTCCTTCTCAAATCAGTTTAGTGTTGTTTGGAAGGTTTGCAATGGTAAAAGGCAGAAAACCCCTGTGAAGGGTGTTTCCAAGCACAGTTCAAAGCGGAGCAGTTGGAAGGCAGACCAAGCTCATGGAGGAGTGTAAAGAATTGAGGTGATCTAGCACGTCCGAGGGGCTTTTAGGCCAGAGAGTATGAGACAGGTTACATAGACTTCCAATTTTGCAGAGTTCTTAGAGAATTTTAACATGGAATCAGGGCAGACACCGAGGTAGAGAGAAACATAAAAGTGGACAGTAAAGAAAGAGTTTGAGTATAAACCCTTGACTATTTGCCATTCCCGATAGCTCTTATGTTTTGAAGGACTGATGGATTGAATGAGCCAAATTTAGGTTACACGATTTGAGATTGCTTTAAATCAGGCATGATGTTGAGGATGCACAATTTTAGAGGAGAGCTGTCCCCGGGACAGGTCCCCAGATTAGGCGTAATGCCGGAGGTTTGTGAGGAGTGCTGTCCCTGGGACAGATCCTCAGATTAGACACTAATTAGCTTAACATTCACCTGTTTTCTATACCGAGATAGTTTAGGGGTTACAGTGATACAGAAAGCTGTGTCACTAGCGTGTCAAATGCCAGAGGGGTCACTCATGGTGGACACATCTGAGCAGAGCTCCCAGATTAAGACAGACTAGGAAGCAGGGTTTGACATCCACATCTGAAATAGTAGGCCTCTGAAAACCCTATGAACAACAGAGCAACACAGATAGATACAGTATTAGAGGTAGAGTCCAGACTGGAAGTCAATCAACATGAAGAGAAACAGCTGAAAACATCCTGTAATAGGTGGAACCTTGAATGTACACAGTATGAATGCTGGAAAACTAGAAGTTGTAAAAAATTGCAGTGAAACAAATGATCATCATTCTAAGCATTTAGTGAGATGAGATGGACTGTCATTGGCCACTTTGAATCAGACATTTACTTGGTACATTATGCTGGGAATGAAAAACAAAGTAGGAATCATGTTGCCATTCCATTGGTTCTGTCCATTTTGGTTACTCCTCCACGCCAACTCCCACACGTCCTCCAGAGAGCTTGGATGGAGTCTACTGGCTCTGGCCCAGTGGAGAAGCAGCCCCAACTCCGTTCTGTCCCATGTCAGTCTCTGGTTCTCCACGGTAACTGTTGGTACTCTCATGTAGGTCCTGGTTTGACTGGTGTATGAAGCTGCTTCTACTTACAATCCAGCTTCTCAAATTCTTTGTTCATCATACAGATCTAATAGGAAGAAAATGACATCTCTGACACAAACCTTTCCTGATTTTACATCACGCAGTATTGCAGTGTTCTCTTGTTCTGTACAGACCTTCTTCTTGCTCTATGTGTAGGTTTCACATGAGCACAATGAAGTGTTCTGAGATTCTCATTCCTTTCAATGTTATTCGTAATTTATTAGGATCCATATTGTCAAATATCTTTGCCTAGTCAATAAAACACAAGTAAACCTCCTTCTGATAGTCTCTACCTTCAGTCAAGATCTGACATTAGAAAATATATCCCTTAATCTATGGCCTCCTCTATATTCAGCTTGAGTTTCCAGTAGTTCCCTGGCAATGCACTGTGCGAGTCAGCTATTTTAAAATAATCTTCATCAAGATTTTATATGTGATATTAATTATGTTGTTTGATAATTTCCACACCCTGTTAACTCATTGTTTTTTAGAATGGGAACATACAGAGACCTCTTTCAGTCAGAACACTGTCTTTTAAACTGATGGTCTTGGTTACAGAAATAAGGCTAGAGATAGCATCATAGAATTGTGTACAGTCAACTCATTGCAACTATCTTCTTTTAAAAATATGAATGTGGGTGATACGTATGAGCATTGCTTGATATGACACAGGGATCAGATTGCAGCAAAAGGATGGAGGGGGAATTCAATATCAACAGTCAAAACAAGTCAGGGACTATGGAGCACAACATCAATTACTCAGGTGCAAGTTCAAATTGAAGGTGAAGAAAATGAAAACAAGTCCAAGTGAAACAAAATATGACGACCATGAGTATATTTTACTGAATTTAACAACTTTCTCAATAGCAGACTTAATGAGCTGAACATTAAGGACATAAGGTCAAGTAAGTCATGGGATGACATCAAAGACATTATCTGTGAATAACTCAAATTACAAAAGCCAGAAAGAAAGAAAGACCAAGATGGAAGTCAACAGAGAGTCTGCACTAGAACGTAAAGTCAAAACAAAGGGAAGGAATGCTGGAGAGTTGGAATGAAGATTTCAAAGGACAGCTCTAAAAGACAGAGTATAATAATGAAATATGCAAAGAGAAATTCTGAATAGTAAGACTAATATTTCAGAAATATGGCATATTGGCAAGAAAACATATAATAGAATTGAAGAAATGGAACACAGACACTGTCTGCTTCTCATTTTCCAAGTATTTTACCTATTTGATCTTAGTCTTCTGTTTTCTGTTTGTTTGTTTGCTGTTCTTGATTTAATTGGTTTGGGTTGGTTCCTCCCCCCTACCCCTCAATATGTAGAAAGCATTTCACAAGCATTCTTTTGACGTCCTTATCAGAAAATTCCAAAAACTTTTTTTCCTCAGAGAGGATTTCTGGTTCTTTATTTTGGTCATTTTTTTTGTTGCTGTCTTATCCAAACTTTTATAGTGGTTTGCTGTTATCTATTGCCTTTGAGGTATTATGGTACTTTGTTTTCACATATATGATTAAGCCATACAAGTCAGTTGCCCCACTTGCTAATGTGGACATTCCTCTTTTTCACCATGGGAGAGAAATGAACAGTTTCCTCCCTTGTGATTTACAGCCTTAGAAACCCAACCCTACGAGCCACATCCAACTTGAAGACAATGAATGATGAGTTGATGATGTCTCCCATCTTCTCTTCTGTTGGGCCTGAAAGATGATGGAGGTGTGTACAGTTCTCCACTTGCTGATACCAAAGAGTTATTAAAGGTAGACTGAACCAGCAGTGGTTCTAACCAATACCTGGTCTTTATTCTTACCTGATGGATGAAGCTTCTGGGTGTGTCTTTTTTGGTGTCAGGCAGCTACTGGTGTGGATGCCACTCAGTTCTGAGTTTCCTGAAACAGTCAGACATTCAAATTGGTTGTGCTGAATTGCTTATAATTCTGTGTTTCTTCAGTATCCTTATTCAAAGTTTTCTTTCAGTTTCTTCCTTCAGTTAATGTTTGAAATGCATCTTTTTCTTCCTCTTTTCCACCTGAAGTTTGCAGAATTATCCTCTATATCTGCTGCTTTTATTTTCTGGTATTTTGGTTGAAAAATGTTTTAGGTTCCCATCAGCCTGGTCTGCCATCTTACCCAGAAGTCTTCTGCTGTCTTATGTTTTGATTTTAAAAATAGTAATTTGTTAAACTATTAGCTCCTTTTTCTTTTTAACACTAAAGACTATTCCCTCGATGGTACATACCAATAAGAACGACAATTGACAAACTACGTATCCAAGAAAGACGATCTAACCACTTTGGAATTATTAATCTAAGAACAAAGGCAATTGGCAAGACAAGTGGAGTAGTGAGATAGCGAAAACATCGAATGTGGCTTCACATCTTTTGTTTTTAGTAGTTGAGAATTCATTACCAAATACTGTACAGAGAGGACATCTTCAAGCTTATTGTAATTTTTTTCTTCTTTCTTTTTTTAAATATTATTAAATTTTATTAGTTTTAATGAACATTTACAGGGATTTGGGGTTTTCATTCCTTCATTGCTGCACCATTCTCTCTACCATTGTAATTTTTTAAAATTGTAGATTCTATAAAAATATATTCTCCCTCTCTTTAATAAAAGGAAAAAAATCCAATCTCACTATATTACTTGACTCCCTTTATGCTCTCCCTTATAGATTTTCTTAAAATTATAGCTTTGTGTTTGTTACGTTTTGGGTTTACACACATAGCCATAAATAATATATACATATCTCTGCTACTTGAGAACTTGGAAGAGTAAGAATTTTTAAGTTTGAACGCCAGCTATACTTGAGAAGAGTTGAATTGAGGAATAATTACAAAGATGTGAGCAAGATTTCTGAAACTTGAGGTCAGCAAGGGTGAGGAGACGCTTCACCCTCAGGCCTGAGGAGGCAGTAGATATGAGGATAAAACTTTCTGAGGGAAGCTGTCTCCTCCAACAGATGGACACAGGCAAACCTTAATTACTTTAAGGATGCACACTGAAGGAATAAATATCATGACTTCATTGTTTTACTGTTCACCTTCCAGCTGGCAAAACTCACTGAAAGCCAGAGGCAATAAAATACAGAAGATGGCCTGCTATGTCACAGACCAGGACAGAAAAGCATGCTATTATTTTTATTGTTTTGTGCCGCCAAATGGAAACCAACTCATAGCTGACCCTCCAGTGGTGTTTCAAAGGCAAAAAATCACACAGGAGAAGATTGCCCATCCTTCTCCTGTGAAGCAGCTGATGGATTAGGACTGTGCACCTTTGGCACAGTTTCTTACCAACCACTAGGTCACCAGAGCTACTTCTGCCAATTTGTGAACAGCCTGAGTTTGAATTCATTCCTGGAAGTTTTGATAAATTTCTCTTAACCCTTGTTGTTCACTGTTACCATGTTTGCCACGGACTCACAGTGCCACCAGGAACAAACAGAATAATGCAACAACACTATTGGGTCCTGTGCCTTGGCCATGACAGAGGACAGATAGGACAGGTGGACTATTGGCAGCCATGGTGTTTACTTGGCTATTATTGGAATAGCCAGGCCTTTCTTCCTGGTCAATCTTAGTGTGCAAGCTCTGCAGAAATTTGTTCAACACTCAAACCTTGGCTAAAAACTGAGGTTTATGTATGAGGTAAATTGACCAGTTATCAAATCCTGACTTCTTGAAAGCAAAGTGAGAATTCTACCATGGAATAGTAAGTGCTTCCTCTTAACATTTACACGTTCTATTTCAGAGAGATAAGTAAATTGATATGCAGATCTTGTATGTGTGCTTCCAAGAAATCTGTGGACACTTTTAATCTAATATCTCCACTTAAGCCTCAGTTCTAGGAAATAGTCTTTTTTAAAATTTTTACACTTCTCTTTTATATTCTCTCTAATAATATCTCTTGTTCTTCGTAGAATGCTTCATAAATTCCCACTGTCCTCTAGCTTGGATACGTAATGCTACCACAGAAGAGATAACTCAAGAGAAGAGCTTTTACTGATGTTTATTCTCCTACAATTCAGGAGATGAGCAGTCCAAATTCAGGGTGCCAGCTCTAGGGAAAGGTTTTTGGGGTTTTGTTTTGTTTTTTCCAATGGGTTCTAGAGCAAAGTCTTTGTTCCTGTATTCCTTAGAGGGATCTATATCTTGGACTATCTTAGGGTACTTCCCAGTGCAGGGACCCAACTCCAGAAGACTGCTCTTTCTTGGTGATACGGAAGTCTTCCCTCTCTGCTCACTTCTCCCTCCTTTCATCTCTTATAAGACAAAACACGATACAAGCCATATATTCCAAAGAAACCCCCCTTTCATCAGATCAGGGGTGTTGTGATATAATTGGTGGTGTTGCATTTCATCCCAATCCCTTTCACTGAGTGAGTGATGACATCACATCACATCGCATCTTAGATAAACCAGGTAGATTATTACATCATGATGTAACTGCCTCTAATCTTGCTTCATTAACACGATAGAGGCTTGAATTTATGATAGGATAGTTACACTATAGGGAGCATCCTGGCCTTGCCGTATTGACATATATTTGGAATAGGTGTGGGGCCCAGTTCAGTCCACGGCACTCTCTAGGTGCAATGTTTCTCTGGGCTTCTTAAAATTTCCTTCCTGCCTCCCTTGTGTTTTGCTCTGTATTTTAGGACATTTTGTTAACATTTCTTGAAGTTTAAAGTTACATTTTTATTTCTTACATACACGTTTTTAATTCTTAATGATTTCTTCTTGTTTTCATGTAATTTATACCATATAAATATTCTGTTCTTGTTTTCTGGAAGATAGATATACTTAATACTTTGTGAGGAAATAAATTGAAGTTCTCTTAAATGTATTTCTTCTCAGTTTACTCTGCCTCTCTCAAGGTGAAATGTTTCATTGTTCTTGACAGAGATTTAACAGAGTTAGGAATCTGGCTGTAAATTATGGCTTTGACATTTAGTAGTCACCTAGCCTCTGCACCTTCGTTTCTTATTTATAAAAAACAGCCTCAAAAATAATACTTTTACTATTTTCTTTTTATATTTGATGCAAAGTTTATAAATCCTAGGGGAGCTCTGGTAGCCTAGTGGGTAAGAAGTTGCACTGTCAACCCAAAGGCAGGCAGTTCAAATCTACCTGTTGCACCTTGGGAAAAAGATAGAAAATATCTTTTCATGTGATATACAGATTCTGAAAACTCATTGGAGGGTCAGGAATGAGTCAGTTCTGACTTGCTGGCAACTAGATTTTTTTCAGCCATTCATGAACATTCTTGTTTATTGCATTAATTATAATTGATTAGGTACAATGTCTAATAAGAGTACATATTGCCTTACTCTTCACACAACTTATCTGCTTATAAACTTTTATACCCTTTTCTACTTTCTATCTTTAGTAACTACTCAAGAATGATTCTCTCTGTGTATAAATATTTAGATTTTCATTTGTTTTATAATAGTGGCCTTATGCCAGAATAATCGTTTCATAACTGATTTGCTTTGATTAGCATATTCTAATCTGTATATATTTACATTATGCAATGTTTTATAAATTCATTATTGTTCTCAGTGTTGCATAGTACTCCATTGTGTGAATATACCATAAATTTCTTTATCCATTTGCCTATTGGTGGACATTTGGGTTGTTCCCACCTCTTTGCTATTGTAAATAATGTTGAAATTAACATAGGAATGAATGTATCTATTTGTATGACAGCTCTTATTTTTTTGAGGGGATTACTAGTAGTGAGATTAATTTATCAAAATAGATGACTTTTAAAAGTCATTTTGGTGAAAGTTTGTAGTTAGCAAATTAGTATTCCATGCAATAATCATACATATTTGTTTTGTGGCATTTATTGCAATGTAACAACACTCCTTCCATTTCCTCCTTGTGCTACTGTTTCCATCAGCCCTTCTTTCCTATCTCTTCCTCCCTTCTGAGCTTTACCCTTGAGCAAATACTGTTGTTGTTGTTGTTATGTGCTATTAAGTCACTTGCGACTCATAGCGACCCTATGTACAACAGCCCTAAACTCTGCTCTGTCCTATGCCAATCGCACTGTCTCTGACACTCCCATCCTGATTATCCCAGTCACTGAATCAATCCACCTCATAGAGGGTCTTCCTCTCCTGCGCTGTCCCTCCACCCTCCCAAGCATGATGTCCTTCTCCAAGGACCGGTCTCTCCTCACAACATGTTCAAAGTATGTTAGAAGGAGCCTCAGAATCATTGCCTCCAAGGAGCCACCCGGTTTAACCCTTTCCAGGACGAATCTGTTTGTTTTTCTAGCAGTCCATGGTATTCTCAATACTCTTCTCCAGCACCACAGCTCAAAGGCATCAATTATCCTCCTTGGTCATTGTCCAACTTTCTGACGCATAACAAGTGATTGTGAAGACCATGGCCTGTATCAAACACACCTCAGTCTCCAGAGAGACACCATTGTTCTTCAGTACTTTGGAGAGGTCCCTAACAGCAGACTTTCCCATGGCAATGCGCCTTTTAATTTCCTGCCTACTGGTACTACCTCAAAAAGAGAATGAAATGAGTTAGTGTTGATGTTGTTGTTGTTAAGGGCTATCTAGTCAGAGGCGACTCATAGCAACCCTATGAACGAAAGACCTGGACACTTGCATGACTTTGGTCCTTTCTCCAGTTTCACAGTGTTTCCAGAGGCAAGCTATTTCAGAAGTGGATGCCACTCCTGCTTCCAAGCTTGTTTTAATGAGGGAGCTCCACCAAACATTGTCCAGCCTCCTGCAGGATTTTTAGCTACCACCTGGAGCAGGCCCCACCCTTTATTTACACTTACTCCAAGACCCAGGGCCACCCACTCACTTTAGATGAGCAAAAAGAACAGCAACACACGAGGAGAAGGACCCAGAAACTTCCCTTGCCTGACTGCCACCAAGAGAAGCCGCCTAGTGTTGGTAAGGACTTTAGAAAGGCACTCAACACAAAGTTTTCAATAAAGGTTGGAAATAATCTTTGTTCTTTCCAATGTGTTTTCTGGGCTGTTGTTTTCCCTGTGTAGCTAAAGATCCTTAATGGTGGATAATATATTATAAGGAGATTATGATTGCCTAAAGAGTTCAGCCAGAGTGTTCCTTGGAGGCAGGAATGGTGATGTTTTGCCTCATATACTTTGGGCATGTTGCTAGGAGAGGTTATTCCTTGGAAAGGGACATCATGCTTGGAAAGGGAAACAGTGAAACAGAAGAGATGAGAAGAGATGGATAGGTACAGTGACTGAAGCAATGAGCCCAAGAATGTCAGAGATAATGAGGCCCCAGGATAGGTCAGGGTTCAGGTCTGTTGTTCATAGGGTTACTATTCAAGTAGATGGCATCCACCACCACCACCAGGGTTATCTGTCTGCTTATTAGTCATTTTCCTAAATAATAGGTGGATTTTGAGCATTGGTAGAGGGGTAGAAAATGTCTATTGGCCGAATTCACCACTAGAAATGGGATGTACCAACCTCACATTTACAGGTCCATATGAGAGGGTTCAACCTATTGTCAGGTCTCCATTCCAAGCAATCCCTTGAGGTAAACTCCTTAAGTTTTACATTTAGAGATATATGTATGTATATATATGTATATTAAGAAAGAAAATTTGATTCGTCATTTACCTGACTTGTTTTTTAAAGTAAATATTTCTGTTTCAGCCTGTACTTTCTTTCTTTTTTAACTTTCTATATCTGCTGATTGTGGAATTATATTTCCCTTTAAACACCAAAGACAAATCTCCCTCCTCCGCAGAGACTTGTGTGTCAGTTCTGAACTGTACCCCTTGTACTCTGCTCTCCTCACTAACAGAATACTGGCAATATTTGGTGTTTCAAAAATTCTTTTCAATTCTACTTCCTGTGATGTTGCTGTTATGTGCTGCCGTATTGGGACCACCTCACAGCTGATCCTTAGCCAGTGTTCAGAAGCTATAAATCTTATGGGAGGAAATTACCCAGGGAGCGATTGGTGAATTTAAATTGCCTGCTTTTGGACCTTCCTCGTTACTGGACTGATGAAAGGTGGAATAAAGATTGAAATTGTCAATGATTTCATCTTACTAGGATCCACAATCAACACCTTTGGTACCAACAGTCAGGAGATGTATTCATTGAGAAAGTCTCCCTTCAGGGTCCTCTCCAAATGACTGAGGAGTAATGATGTCAGTTAGAGGACTAAGGTGAGCCTGATTCAGGCCATAATCTTTTCAGTTACCTGCTATACAACTGAGAGTAGGACAATAATAAAGATAACAGAAGAAGAATTGATGTGTTTGAGCTGTGGTACTGGAGCAGAGTACTGAATATCCCATGGCTCCAAAAGAACAGATACGTCTTGGAGAAGGTGCAGCCAGAA
Source organism: Elephantulus edwardii (assembly GCF_000299155.1). Lineage (NCBI taxonomy): Eukaryota > Metazoa > Chordata > Mammalia > Macroscelidea > Macroscelididae > Elephantulus > Elephantulus edwardii. Next base: position 9,416,907 of record NW_006399812.1, on the reverse strand, counting down.
TGCTCCTTGAATGCAGAGATGGCAAAGCTTCAACTTTCATACTTGGGTCACGTTGCTAGGACAGGTTATTCCTTGGATGGGGACATTGTGCTTGGAAATGTGGAAGGGCAGTAAAAGAGAAGACCCTCGGTGAGATGGATTTACTCAGTGACTGGAGCAATGGGCTTACTTGTGTCAGAGATGATGAGGCTGGCACAGGATGGGACTGGGTTCAGAACTATTGTTTATAGGGTTGCTATGGAGTGTAATCAACTCAATGGTACAAAAAAATTCTAGTTGGCAGCACACTCCTTATGGCCAGGCCACCAGAGTTTCCTCTGACAGCCTCCACAATTCTGCCTTATCCTTGTGTGAAGTCATTCCCTTTTGGGCTTTTTTTAATTGCTATTTGTTAGAAAAGAAAGATATAAACATGTTCATTCTATCAACTAATCCAGACACCTTGGATTCAACCTCAAATTTTTACTTTTTGGTAGGTGGTGGTCTATGATAGCTTGAGTCTTGCTATTTAGAATACACAGATATTTGCAAGATTACTCAGTTGTTTGTAGAACCTTCCTCCACATCTCTAAGGTACCACGAACAAACCCTTATGGTAGACAGTTTCCCTCTGCAGTAATTGCCAAATTGTCCACATCTGCCATTACTCTGCTTACAGCTGAACAGGGAGAAGTGTCGTCGCAGGAATGGCAGTTCCCAACACAGTGGCAGGTGCTCAGAATTTATCTCAACTCTCTTCTCCACCGCACCAAACAGAGATTTGACAGAAATTATAACTTCACACTGATTGCACGCAAGTTTGAAAACACCTTGGCCAAGAGAAAATTTAAATGGAGTAGGGGCATCACCTGGTTTGTTTTTTTTCTTTTTTTTCTATATTTTATTAATTTTCATAAACATTTACAGAGATTTTGGGTTTCCATTCATTCATTGTTGCACTATTCTCTCTACCCTCCTCCCAGTTTGTTCTTGTCCAAATGCCACAGTGCTTGTCAAAGCCAGTTCTGATTAATCTTCTTTGTCAGTGTGTCCTTTGCCATTCCCTATCACTCCTCCCTGAGAGAGACTTCACCCTGAGTCATAAGGAAAAGGGGATGGCGTATTCTCTTAGCTACTTCCTGCTGCAAAGGGATGCTGTGGGTTTCAGGGTGAAGATCTTCTCTCACTACTCTAAAGGGCCCCTTTGGCAGTAGGAAACACATAGACTATTATGGAGATTGATTTTGGAATTTAGATGCACTCTTATTGATTGTGCTTGGCCGTACATGTTCATATCCTTGAAGATGTATCTTGAGGGTGTTGCAACCTAGAAGACACAAATTTGACTAACAAGTTATAAGTACATGAGTCCAAAAATTATGAAAAAGTAAAAGAAAAGATTCTTTCATTGTTTTACAAACCCTCCCCCAGGTCCCCTCCACCATGTAGCCCTCGCTCTAGTCTCCTGTGATGACAGAAATACCTAGTTATATATCTCTTTTAAACAGTTTTCTCCCTCCTCTGTTTCAGTGCAGTATACATTATTGAACCCATCTTACTCAGTCTCTCCCCAACCCCAAGGACAGTCCCATTCTACAACAGTGGCATCATGTAATATTTGTCCTTTTGTGACTGGGATATTTCACTCAGCATAATGTTCTCCAGAGTCAACCATTTTGAATAATATTGCATGAGTTCCTTGTTTTTTAATGCGGCATAGTATTCCATTGTGCGAATATACCACAGCTTCTCTAGCCATTCGTTTGTTGATGGACACTTAGGTTGTTTCCAACTCCTTGCTATTGTGAACAAAGCTGCAATAAACATGGGTGTGCATATATCTGCTTGGATGTCAGGGGCATCACCTGGTTAAAGGAATAGATGGTGGATAACAGATTTCATACAGTCTTTATGGCCACTGTAGGGCTAAAAACTGGACTACACATTTGGCACTTAGCCTTTTAGAGACCACAGGAAAGCCTCATATTAAAAGCAGTTCCTTTTTGTAAAGTGTTCTTGAAATAATTCTCAAAGTAAATTGAATTATACCTTTGTTTGTGGTAATGGTTGGTTGGGTGATGTTCCATTTTCAAGGACTGGAAAATAATATAGGTGAATATTACCCCTTAAGCACAATATGTTTCTAGCATTTCATTTACTCTCATTTTTTTAGTTTAGAATTTAAATGTATTTGAAAGTCCATACCATCAATTCTTCCCCCCCTTAATTGTATCACATTTCTAGAACTAATTTTTTTTGTTATTGAGACCAGCAGTTTATAATTCATTTCCCCCCTCCCCCAAATAGCATATATAGGAAACACATAAAGAGTTGCAGACGCACAGTGGAGCACCTGCCTGAACTCCTGGGAGGTGAAGGGCAGTGCTGCATCCTTGAGAGTTTTCACTGTCTGTTTGCTGATGTCCAAACGTCCAAGTTCAGACTATGGGAAGCGTAATTGCTTCAATAAATCACTTAAGAAGGTGAAAATTGGAAAGTTATTGAAGAATGTAGTTTTGGAGGATGAATAACAATGAAAACATTTTTTTCCCAAGAAAATAGCTAAATGGTTGGGAGGAGGGGCAGGGAGAAAAATGTGCAACAATGAGCGAATAGAAATCTATGTTCTCTACAAACTTTCATCAAAATATCAATAAAAAAGAAAAAGAATTTCTTTTAAAAATGTAGTTTTAGAAATTACCTTTAAAAGCCCTAACAGCCTGATGGAGCATTGCTAGACATTAGGCTTGATTTGATGGCAACGAGTTGGATTCAAGGGGGAAAACATTCAAGTTGAGAATCTTCCTTCAAAATATTTTTTTCTGTGCAAATATTGGTGGATTCCTTAAGATGGAAAAACAGAATTCATTTCTATGAAGCCAATGCTGATTTATAGTAACATCATAGATCCTAATGCATCCTCGCTGTAATGTCCTCTAGAGTGTAACCTGTAGATGCTGATTGCCACATGTTTGTCTTGTGACGTGACTGGGTGTGTTCAAATCTTAACCTGTGATTAGTGTTCAAATGCTTTAACCACTAAGTCACTCACCATCCTCACATTCAATAATAGCAGTGTGAGACCATCTGTTTCAGTTAGAGTACTTCTTGCTTCCTTAGTAAAGGAAATCACTACATTAATGTTATCAACAAAATAAAACTTCATGTTACACACATACCTAATGGTCTAATGCAGCCTTCCTCTTAAAGACTTCTTTCATTTGTGTTTTTATCATCTCCTGTAGTTGATGTCAGGACCTGTCAAGTCAACAATGACTCATAGTGACCCGCTAGGCAGCAGGTCAGACTCTTGCTCTATCTTGTGCTGTCCCCATGATCACCACCATGCTCTGAAATCATGTAAACCCATCTTGTTGAGATGGAGCTTTTGTCATGCGCTGACCTTCTGTTTTTCCCAGGATGATATTTTTTTCCCCCAAGGACTAGTACCTCCTAGCAACATACCCAAAGTATGTGCAATGCCATATTATCATCCCTGCCTTTAAGAAGCACTCTAAATTAATGTCCTCCAAGACATATTTGTTTGTTCTTTTAGCAGTGCAGAGTATTCTTCACCAAGCCACAAGTCAAAGACATCAATTCTTATTTGATCTTCCTTATTCATTGTCCAACTTTCAGATGAATGTGAAGCAATTGAAACACCATAGCTTGGGCCAGGCATTCCTTAATCTTTAAACTAACATTATTGCTCTCTAAAGAGAGACTTGAAAAACGTCCTTGACAGCAGATGTCCCCAATTCAAGAAATCTTTTGATTTCCTGACGACTACTACCATGGATGTTGATTGTGAATTCCAGTAAAACAAAGTTGTTGATGACTTCAATCTTTTCTCCAAATATCAATAGGCCTAATCAATAGGCATCAATCATACCTACTGGCCGAATGCTGATAATTTCTGGTTTTTTGGTGTGCGTGTGTTTTTTTAAATGTTGCTATGTAATCCATATTGGAAGTTTTAGTCTTTCAATCCATATTGAAAGTTATAGTTTTCCTTTCGTAAGTGTTTAAATCTGGCAAAGCTCTCTTATTTTAATAGAAATTGCAACCATCCTCTTGCATCTCTGAAATCTCTGTCCAGCCCAAGGAAAGGAAGGAGGAAGCATGGAGAAGGCACCTCACATCCTATCTGTGACCTTAAGATCCCACCACAGCCACCAGACTTAGCATAGGTGGATTTAGACTCAGAAATGTCACTTTCTGGGCAGCTGCTTCCCAGAAACAATTTTATGTTATGAAAAAGGGAACTGAATCACTTGACCATTCCACCAAAACAAAGCAAAAAAAAAAAAAAAAAAAGCAAACCAAACTTTTTTTTCCTCTCTTAAGATAACTTTATTAAAAATTTAAGATTTGAGGTTGGTGAGATGAGGTGGAGAATGACGGGGCTGCCAGCCAGCCTCAGCAGAGTTCTAACTCTAACTCACTGATGTCCAGATGGAACTGACTCAAGCCAGTGGGGTTCTGGAGGCTACAAATTACACGAGAGAAGATTGTCCATCCTTCTCCCCTGGAGTCACTGGTGGATTTGAACTGTCAGGGAGCGAACTCTGGTAGAGTTGAAGAATAGTCTGGACTGCTACAAGAACAAACAAATCTGTCTTAGAGGACATCAAACTGGAGTGCTTCTTTGAGGCAGGAATGATCATATGGCATCGTGCATACTTTGGCATGTTGTTAGGGGCCACCAGTTAGAAAGATCTACTTCGAAATATTTCCTGAGATGACGAAGTATAGAAAACGAAATGACAGTATCTTAGGAACTTTGTTGTTGTATTATATATCATAGAGTCGGGACAGACCCATAGCTGACACTCCCAGTGGTTTTCAGATGCAGTAAATTACACAGGAGTAGATTTACCGTGTTTTCCTCATGGTGAAGGTTGTGGATTTGAACTGTGTGCTTTTGGGTTGATAGTTCATCTCCTTACCACTATGCCATCAGAGGTCGATTTTATGAATCTTAGGGATATTAGTGCTCTTATTTCAAGTCCTCTAGGGAGAGAGCTGTGGTTACCTAGTGGCAGGGAGTTGCACTGCTACCCCAGAGGTGACACCTCACTGACAGTTCAAATCCACCAATGATTCCAAGAGACAATCTTCTCCCATGCAATTTGTAGTCTCCAAAGCCCCACTGGCTTGAGTGAGTTCCATCTGGACATCAGTGAGTTAGAGTTAGAACTCTGCTGAGGCTGCCTGACAGCCCCTTCATTCTCCATGTTATCTCATCCAACCTCAAATCTGAAATTTTTTAAAAAACCACAGTTAAGAGGAAAAAAATCTGAATTTTATTCCTGGCCATAAACAATCTCCTAATCTGTCTGTAATATTACCTACCATAAAGGGATGTGCTGGTGATCAAAGGTTATAACAAATGCATAAGAGCTTTGTAAACTATAGGGGGCTGTGAACATAGAGCTTACTAGCAAACTACCGGCTCTTAACCGACATTCCTTCTTCACTATCATTTACACGTCTGCCCTGGTTACTGTTTTTGTGTGATATAGATGAAACACTCCTCAATTTCTTAGTACCTTGACTACAGGGGAAAATTATAGTCATTAATGTGCACAGTTAAATTATGTCAAACACTAGACTCAAAATTTCTGCAGAATACTAAATGGCATTCTTGGTTAAAAGGAAAACCTGATGCAGATTTAGGGCTAGGTTTGGAATTCTTCCTCTAGCCTCCCCTCAATTCTGCCCCATCTTCTTCAAAATGGTACATGAGGTGGATATATTTAGAAGGTAATTTTTTTTTAGAAGGTAATTAAAATTAGTGGTGTGTCAGAGATTCAGGTGCAATGTAGGATCTAATCTCCTATCTGCCTATGGAGGCAGGAGTGGCAACCTCTTCCTAAATAACATGCCTCTGGAAACTCTATGAACTTTGATAAATGTCTGTAGTTGTAAAGGGGCTTCAAACCTTTTGTTCATAGGGTCGCTATGAGTCATGTTCCACTTGAAGGCAATCAACAACAACAACATACTTCTATGAGGACCTCTGGTGTCTTAGTGTTCAGAAACTCTGCTGCCAACCCAAAGGCAAGTGATTTGAATCTCAGAGCTAGTCTGGGGGTGAAAGATGGGCAATCTCCTGCCATGTAACTCTGGGATGTAAAATCTTAGAATGCAGTTGCAAAGCAAGGATTGTTCTGTTCACACATAGTTCAACCTGAATGCCTCATGTCTCTCACATGGCCCCTTGGATCATCCTTCAAGCCACTTTGGAGTCCCCAAATGCCAGTCCCCTTCATAGGGATTGAGCAGACTTTGTAGGGAGACCTGGAAGAATGACCACATCAGGCAATTTCATTACTGCCTGTCCTCTCTGACTCTCAAACAGCCATTACAACCTTTTCCTTCAATCCACCCCAGTCACTAAGTTACCCTTGAGTCACCCTCCTCCTAATGTGTCTTGATACCTTATTTTTCAAAAGGTATTCCTCTCTCTCGTAGAACAATGCAGCTGTCTCAATTCCTTTCATCTTGTGTTATCATATTCATCACAGACACAGCACACATGCCTACAGTGGGGGCTGAGCTGAGAACTTACTCGCCAGCACCTCCCATCTGACATACAGTGTGAGACCCCAAACCCAGCTATGTTTGAGAATCAGCCTTCTCCTGCAAGGGGCTCTTGTTCTGACGGGCTCAGCGGCTGGCTTTCTGTCCTGAGGCTAATTTGTCAGCGTGTATTTAATATCTGTCTTCATTTGTGCCATGAAAGTACTTTCCAAGATAGCAGGCCTTATCACCCGCATGGGTCAGCTGATGACTCCGGGTGGGCTAGGAGATGTGTCTTCTGCATAGTCACACTTAAAGCTCCAGCAGAATCCACCATCCTCACCTTAAAAAAAATCCTAAAGAAACCAGAACTGCCGCCAAGTAAGTATATGCACACCCATGTTTATTTTGGCTTTGTTCCCATAGCAAAGAGTTGGAAACAACCCATCAACAAACAAATGGATAGAGAAGCTCTAGTATATTCACACAATAGAATACTATGTTGCATTGGAAAACAAGGAACTCATGCAAAATGAGTGACCCTGGAGGACATTATGCTGAGTGAAATATCTTAATCATAAATAACAAATACTGCTTAGTGCCACTGTTGTAAAGCAGGACCGACATTGGAGTTGGGGAAAAATTAAGAGGGAGTTATTAATGTCTACTGCGTTGAAACAAATGAAGGAGAGAACTGTTTAGGAGGAATATATGATTAGGTATTATTGTCATGACAAGAATCCAGAATGAAAGCTGCATAGTGGCGTGGACTGGGAGGGGGATCAACTAAAAATAAAGATTTTTATTTATTTTTTTCTTTTTTAGTTTTCAAAGAGAAAAGCGAACTTGGAGGGGTGGGGTGGTCAGGGAGGAAAGTGTGTAACAGTGAATGAATAGAAATCCAAAAATAAATAAATAAAATAAATTTTTTAAAAAATCCTTTACCTCTCTTGACAGAAAACTTACAATCCGTGTGAGAGAATTTGCATCAGGACTGGGAGGTTGGCGCACGAAATTGTCCTTCTCTCTCTTATTTTTTGGTCTTTATAATTGAGTTTGCACCCCCAAATAGAGCTCTGCTACAGTCAGTGAGAAGGTTGTAATGGTTTAGTGTAATGGTTTAGTGTCTGTGACTATGGACGCAAATGTGCCAGTGATGATAAGGGCGGCACAGGATAGAACAGAGTTCAGATCTGTTGTTCAGAGGGTCACTATGAGTCATACTTGACTTGATTGTTTTACCAACAGAAACAACAGCCACCATCACCACCCTGTCGGAAGCATTTGGAAAGGCGAGGGTCCCACAGCCCAAACGTCCTCCATGTCTGAATCTTCCTAGGAGGACCACCAATTCTTCAGGCTAGGAAAGACACCCATCAACCTTCCAGTCCTTCACGCTCAACCCCAACCAGCTTCTGAGACAAATAAGCCCTCTGCTTTGTGTCTGGAAGTTGGAGCCTCTCATGGTAGAGGGAAGGGGCGGCCAGTGCTGGGAATAACTGGCTGCGACCCCTTGGATGACCTCACAATTGCTTTAGCACCTCTTCTTTTATGGCAGAGATGCTGCTGGGTGCTGGGAGCTAAACTTGGCCATCCATCCAGTTACTCAGCTTTAATCAAGGATCTGCCTGACAGTGTTGGGATGCAGCAAAGCAGCTCCCCTACCGTGATAAAGAGCTGATCAATGTTCCATTACTCTTTCATTTATAGGTGGCTCTCCCCCTCTTTTTCCTTCCGCTTCTCCCTCCCTTGTTCTCTGCACCCCCCATCACAATATTAGATGTCTGGCTAGTGAGAAGGCCCCATGCCAGATGTCCTCTTGCCAATCTGCTCAGTGTGGGTACAGGTTCAGTGTGGAGACTTGGAGGGTACCCAGAGACTCAGGTCTACCAGACTATCCTACAGGGAGAGGGAAGAGAGCAAAGCTGTCAGTCTTAGTCTACTAATAAGCCTAACGAGATGAATTAATCTAAAGCTTCCTGAGACCATCACATACTGTTCCCGCTTCTTTTTGGCTCCTGAACAAGGCAAGACAGGACAGGAAAAAGGGACTGTTGTTTATTATGTGCTTTCAAGACAGAACCAACTCATAGATGACTCTCTGGTGGGTTTTCAGCAGCAGGAAAACACATTAGTTGTTGTTGTTGTTGTTAGGTGCTGTTGAGTCGGAAATGACCCATAAGTGACCCTTCAGTGGGTTTTCAGAGACAGTAAATCACACAGGAGAAGATTGCCCTTCCTTCTCCCACAGAGCAGTTGGTGGATTCAGATCACCTGCCGTTGGGATCGCAGCGCAGCTTCTTATCACTAGGTCACCAGAGCTCTGTGGCTTAGTGGTAAGGAGTTGACCTGGCAACCCAAAAGTAACTGGTTCAAACGAAAGATGAGCAGTCTCCCATGCAATTAATTGCCTCTGAAAAGGCTGCTGGAGAGTCAGCCATGGCTTGAGGCCAACTCGATGGTAAACAATAAAGCAACACATTGCACAGGAGGAGATTGCCTGCCTTAAAGACTAGATGGAGTATTTGAACCATCTGGCTTTGGGTTGGCAGTGCAAATCCTAACCACTAGGCCACCAGAAAAGGGGACAGGAGTTGAAAAGTCCCAGAGCTGGTTTGCCAGGGAGTCAGTAACCATTAGTGAAGCTTGAGTGTTCTATTTCTAGAGTTTCAATTACTCATGCACCTAGACCCAGAGCTTTACTCTTCAGCAATGGTGGTATTTGGGGCTAGATAATTCTTTACTGTGGTAACTAGCCTGTGTATATTGTTTAGCAGCACCTTTAGACTCTATCCCCTAAGTCCTGCCCCTACCCCAGTCTTTCAGTTGCCCTCCTCTAGTTCTCCAGATATTCCTATCCACCCTCCAATAGAGACAGCCAAAAATGTCTCCAGACATTGACAAGTGTTTCCAGAGTGGCAAAACCCCTAGTTGTTGTTGTTAAGTGCCGTAGAGTTGTAGACAACTCATAGCGACCCAATGAATGAAAGACGTGGACATGTATAACTTTCATCATTTCTCTAAGTTCATAGGGTTTCCAGGGGCAAGTTATTTTGGAAGTGGATGCCACTCCTGCTTCCAAGTTTGTTTTAATCAGGGAGCTCCACCAAACACCATGGGTTGGGGTCCTAATATATCAGGAGCACTTTCTTTTGCTTCTGCATCATAATCTTCTTTGTCCTCATCACCATCATCCCCGTACCATCATCACCACTGTCAGCAGTAACAACATCTTTATTCATCATCACCACTAACATTTTTGTGTGACGATTGAGGACCCCGTTCATGAACTGTACAGCCCCTCAGGTGCCGGGCTTGTTCCTCACAATGTAAGAGAGACATTCATTATCCTCATGTTAGAGATGAGAGAATTGATGATTAGGGAATTTAGAGAACTCTCCCCAAGATGAGTCAGAGCCCTTTTCCACTGCTTGACAAGCTGGAGTTTTTATTCACTATCTTCTTCTGTTATATGCTTTTCTCTGGTTCACTTGTCTGTATCTCCCATAGTTCCTGGCAAATATCAGACACAAGCTTGGCATGCAAATAAATCTTTGTATAAAAACAGGACTCAAACCCTTCAGCTTAGTCCAGTACTTCGAATTCATTTGCACCTTGTATTTTGAGGCAATGAAGAATTGTTTGGTGACATAGAACTATGCTTCAAGATCTGACTCCAACCTTAACCAGCTGTGTGAGCTGAGGCAAGCGATTTGACCTTCCTGAGCTTCTGATTCTTCATCTGTAAATGAGCATGTACATGTGAGGAGATGGGACTCACACCTGTGTACAAGGGCTCGGTATAAACTGTCCCCAATAGTGATAGACAATCTTTGGTTCCCATAGTATTCTCTCTTCCTTTATCACTACACCAATAATAACCACTCAGCAAACATATATCTTTCTCTTTGCTTTCTTTGCAAAAGTGGTTGGGAAGCTGTTGTGTGTTTAGGAGACATTAGGGCCCAGGTGATCTGCACCAGGTAGATTGAAAGCAGGCTCCTCTTTCAGAAGCACTTCCGAGAAATGGTAACCTGACTCGAACAGAGCCTTGCCTGAGAGTCACAGGACTGATCTCAGTGCTGCAAGAACTAGTTTCACTGAGGCTGGGCAAGTTGTGCCCCTCGACAGGGCTCTAATTCCCTTATCATTAAGCCAGATCATATTGAAGCTGCTAAATCAGCATGCTTTGTAAGCAAACCATGTGTACTAACATATTATTATATGTATTATTATTAGGACCATTCATTTCTTCTTTGGTTAAGTTTCTTTTCCTGCGCTCCCTGAGACCAGAGAATGGGCTGGTTCATGCCTTTGTGAGGAGCAAGCTCTTCCTCCTTAAGAACTGGCACGTACTCAGCCACCTCTGTCAACAGAGCCTCTGTTCCTCGCTCCCCGTAGTGCTCAATGATCCCAAGATTGGCACTAGAAATATATAGAGAGATACAGATAAATAGATATAGATATATGTATACACACACGTTGTAGACCAACCCATAGCTGACCCTCCAGCAGATTTTCAGAGACAGTAATCACATGGGAGAAGATTGTCCATTCTTCTCCTGCAGAACAGCTGGTGCAGAACACTGGGCCACCAGAGCACTCAGTAGCTCATGGGAGAGAGAGAGAGCGAGCGAGCAAGAGCGAGAGAGAGAGAGAGAGAGAGGAGAGCATACACACACACACACACACACACACACACGCACACACATTGTTCATATCTCTATCTATTTGGAGCTCTGGTGACATAGCCCGTAGGAAATTTCACTGGTAATCCAAAAATAGCACCTCTCTGCCTGTTTGAATCCATCACTGACTCCATGAGAAATATATGGGTACTTTCTTCAAATGTGGTTCGTTGTTGTTATTGTTATTTGCCATCAAATTGCTTGCAACTCATAGCAACACTATGTATAATGGATTTGAACCCTGTCTTATCTTGAGCCAATTTCATTGTCTTTGACACATCTACTCCCATTACTCCAGTTACTGTGTTAATCCATTTTATCCAGGGTCTTCCTCTCTTTTTTCACCTGCCCCCAAGCATGATGTCCTTCTTCAAGGACTGTTCCTGCCTGGCAACATGCTCAAAGTATATAGGACAAAAATTAAAAACCCTTGCCTCCAAAGAGCATCTTGGCTTCACTCTCTCCAAGATAGACCTGTTTGTGCTCCGAGCAGTTCATGAAATGTTCAATACTTTTCTCCAGCACGACAAACCTGGTTGAGGGTCAGCTATGATTTGGTTCTGAGGGGACAGCATGAGTTGCTGAGATTAGATTATCTATCTATCTATCTATCTATCTATCTATCTATCTATCATCTATCTATCTCTTTCATGGCTATTGTGTTGGAATGAGTTAAGTTGTTGAATTGTTGTTGTTAAGTGTTCTTGAGTCTACTATGAGTTATAGTGACCCTATGAATGTCCAATCTAAATCTCGCCCTAACCTGTGTGCTCTCACAATTTGAGAAATGATTGAATGCTTGTTACAGTGTGTCAATTCATTTTATTGAGGGTCTTTTCTCTCTCTCTCTCTCTGTCTTAGGGTTTCCAGTCATTCATTGTTGAACTTTTCTCCCTGCCTACCTGTCCATCCTAATTCACTCTTCTCCTTGAAAAGAAAAAAACAAAAACAAACCACCTCTTTCATTGTTATACAATCCCTCCTCCCAAGTCCACTCCACTATACAGCCTTCACTTTGGACTTCTGTAATCACAAGAATGTTGTTGTTGTTGTTGTTGTTATGTGCCGTCGAGTCGCCTGAGACTCATAGCGACCCTATGTGCTACAGCCCTAAACTCCACTCTGTCCTGTGCCAATCGCACCGTCTCTGACACTCCCATCCTAATTATCCCAGTCAATGAATCAGGCCTTCTTCTCCTGCACTGTCCCTCCACCCTCCCAGGCATGATGTCCCTCTCCAAGGACCAGTCTCTCCTCACAACATGTCTAAAGTATGTTAGACGGAGCCTCAGAATCCTTGCCTCCAAGGAGCCACCCGGTTTAACCCTTTCCAGGACAAATCTGTTTGTTTTCCTAGCAGTCCATGGTATTCTCAATACTCTTCTCCAGCACCACAGCTCAAAGGTATCAATTCTCCCCATTCATATATCCCTTTTAAACCGTTTTCTCCCTCCTCTGTTTCAATGCAATATGCATCATATCAGTCCTGTTTTACTACAGTGGCCCTATGCAATATTTGTCCTTTTGTGACTGAGATATTTCACTCAACATAATGTCCTCCAGTGTCATCCATTTTGCATAGTATTTCATGAGTTCCTTGTTTTCTTTAATGCAGCATGGTATTCCATTGTGTGAATATACCAGAGCTTCTCTATCCATTCATTTGTTGATAGGTACTTGGGTTGTTTCCAACTCTTTGCTATTGTGAAAAAAGCCACAACAAACATGGATGTGCATATATCTGCTTGGGTGGCAGTTATGGTTTCTTTAGGGCAAATTCCCAGTAGTGGAATTTGTGGGTCAAATGGTATTTTTATTTGTAACTTTTCTAGAAAGTGCCATACAGCCTTCCATAGTGGTTGCAAAGGGTCTTCTCTCTTTATTTTATTCTTCTCCTTTTCCCAGAATGATATCGTCCTGACAACATGCCCAAATTTATCATCAGCCCTGCGTTGAAGGAGCACCCTGATTACACTTCCTCTAACCAAAACAAATGCATTTGTTCTTTTAGCAATTCTTGAGATATTCAGTATTCTTTGCCAACATCACAATTCAAAAGAAGCAGCTCTTTGTGACTCTTAGTCATTGTTCAACTTTCAGATTTGACAACAAGCATTTGACAATACCATGGCTTGAATCAGGCACACCATAGTCTTTAAACCGACATCATTGCTCTCTAGCACTTTGAAGAGGTTCTTGATAGCAGGTTCCTCCAATGCAACTCATATTTGATTTCTTGACTGCAGTAATATGAGTGTTGTTTATGAGTCCAAGTAAAATGAAATTATTGACAACTAAAACCTTTTCCCCCCATCTATTGTAATGCTGGATTAGTATGTTGTTGTCATTGTGGGCTGATGATTTGGAAACAATGAATAGCTTACCCTTCAGTGAGTTCTCAGAGTCAGTATTTTACGTGGTTGGAGATTACCCATCTTTCTCCAGCAGAGCAGAGGGTGGATTCAAACTGTGTACCTTTGGAGAAGCGTCTTGAGCATAACATGAACTGCCAAGAAAACAAATAGGTCTGTTTTGAGAGAGTGAAACCAAATTTCTCCTTGGAGGCTAGGATTTTGAAGTTATGTCTCACATACTTTGGGCACGTAGCCAGGAGAGACTGGTCCTTGAAGAAGGGCATCATGCTTGGAAGGATGGAGGGACAGCACAGGAGAGGAAGACCCCAGATGAGATGGATTGGTCCAGTGACTTGGGACTATGGGGGCTGGTGTGTCAGAATTAGTGAGACTGGCTGAGGACAGGGCAGGGTTCAGAGCTGCTGTGCATAGGGTCCCTATAGGTCACAGGTGACTGGACAGCACATAACAACAATAACCACTTTGGGGATGACAATGCAGCTTCTTGCCACCTGGCCACCAAAGCCCCCTTAAAATAGTGGGGGGTGTGTGTGTGTGTGTGTGTGTGTGTGTGTGTGTGTAAAAGACAGTGAGGATGAAACAGGATAGGAAGGATTCAGATCTGTTGTTCATAGGGTCTTTATGGGTCATACTGAACTTGACGGCACTTAACAATAGCAATATCAATCATTTTTAAAATTTTTTAAAATTTATTTTATTTTATTATTTTGTATGTGTGTATCGTCAAATCAGATCTAACTGGTACAGAAGGAGATTGTTCCTCCTTCTCCAGCAAAGCATCTGGTGGATTCGAACCGTGAGTCTCTGGGATTGCAATACAGCTTCTTGTCATTAGGCCACCAGAGCTCTCTGCAATATCAATCTTACAGATATCATTTTTCCTCCTGTTTGTTGTTCTGTGCCATTAAGTCGCCTGCGACTCATAGTGACCTTATGTACAACAGCCCTAAACCGTGCTCTATCCTGTGCCAATCTCACTGTCTCCAACACACCTATCCCAATTATCCCAGTCACTGAATCAATCCACCTCATAGAGGGTATTCCTCTCCTGTTCTGTCCCTCCACCCTCCCAAACATGATGTCCCTCTCCAAGGATTGGTCCTTCCTTGCAACATGTCCAAAATATGTCAGATAAAGCTTCAGAATCCTTGCCTCCAAGGAGCTGCCTGGTTTAACACTCTCTAGGGTGAACCTGTTTGTTTCCTTAGTAGTCCATGATATATTCAATACTCTTCTCCAACACCACAGCTCAAAGGCATCAATTCTCCTTCTATCCTCCTTAGTCATTGTCCAGCTCTGATGTGTAACAAGTGATTGCAAAGACCATGGCCTGCATCAGATGCAACTTAGTCTCCAGAGAGACACCATTGTTCTTCAGTACTTTGGAGTGGTCCCTAACAGCAGACTTTCCCATCACAATACATCTTTTCATTTTCTGGCTGCTGGTGCCAAGAGTGTTGATTGTGGAGCCAAAGCAAACTAAAGCTGATAATCTCAATCTCTTCACCATCTATTATGATGCTGCCAATTGGCCCAGTGGTGAGAATTTTTGTTTTCTTGATATTGAGCCTCAATCCATATTGAAGGCTACAGTCCTTGACCTTCTACAGCAAGCACTTCAGGTCCTCCTCAGTTTCAGCAAGCAGGGTTGTGTCATCTGCATAACGCAGGTTGTTGATGAATCTTCCTCCGATCCTGATGCCACATTTCTCCTCGTACAGCAACAAATTTTTCCTCCTACAGCAACAAATTCTTCAAATAAGCTGCAATCCTTACATGCACCTGTACCAGGCATACTTTTTTGTATCTGTAAGCAGGCCATGCAATTAGAATTTACAAACATCTAATGTGACTTCAGGGAAAGAGCTGACTGGCTGGCTGTGCTTTTAAATACACATCTTCTTGACAATAACCTGAAGATTGATTCCACGGAGAGAAAGGGCTGAATTGCAGGTCAATACCTCTTTTTAAGAACCTCCTGACTTTAATTAGTTGTCTTCACAAAGTCCAAGATTAGAGCTGAGGACAGGTGATAAAGAATTAATGAAAGTGCGGAGATAGGGAGAGAGGTAAGCCACTGACAGGATGACGGGACTGCAGCTGCAGGAGGATTTGGAAAATGGACTCAAAAGTGTGTCAGAGTCTTGGGGGGTAGCAAAGGGCAGATCATATGTCTGTCTACCTGTCCATCTGTCTGCCTATGTATCTCTCCATCTGACAACATTGCCTTTGGGACTATTTCACTGTAGTGCTGGGAGCAGCTCATCTTATGGTCTTATAAGGCAGAGTGCTTTTGGGAGTGTGAGGTCTGGAATTACACGAAGTCACTTCTTATTCGAGGTCTGCCTCTTGCTCACCTTGGTTTGCATCTCTAACAAATGAGGATAACAAATGATTCATAAAGGTGTTACTTAGCTGTTTTGTAGTTGTCTCCTTTCTAAGAGGGACTGTGGGCAGAAGAAGGAGAAGGCCAAGGCTTCACTCCAGCCAGACACAGTGCCCTGCATCTGCTCTGAGTTCCATGTGACACAGTAGACGCTTCCTGTAGGTTCTGGACAACCAACCAGGGCCAGATAAATCCATAGTGTGTCCTTCCCCATTTCTTTTACTCTCATTCTTCTAGGAAAAGTTGAGTAGTAAAGTGGAAATAGTTGAGGGACTTTGAAATGAAGACAGTCACCACAGAGTTTTGCCCTGCTTCATAGAGTTTAGAGGGGATTTGCATTCAACGAATAACTACTACACACCTGAAAATATACATGTACATTTTAGTAAACGACATTCAGGAAAACTAGAGCATCATCACGAGCAAAAAGAAGCTACAATGTAAAACCAGGGAAGTTTTCTCTGAGGAAGCAGAATCCGAGCAAACACCTGAAGAGAATGGAGATTAATCAGGGAATGGTCAGGCAGTGGTGGGGGGGGTGGAATAGAGTCCTAAGGACAGGGAACGGCGTGCACAAGGTCCTGAATGGGAAAGACCTGGGTATGTTTAAAGTCCTGGAGGGCAGATATAGCTGCCATTTGTCCAGCAGAGTGGGGGCTGAGGGGAGTGACAAGATGTGAGGTTGAAGAGGAAAAGGACATTCAGAATTTTATATACCAGTAAGAATTGTGTATTTTGTCTAAATGTCTACAAGAGACCCATCAAAGGTTTATGAGATGAGATGGATATTCTCTGACTTCCTTTTCATTTTTTCTTTATATCGGGTTTGCTTACAAATTTCATATACATTGGGTTTCACACTATTCTTCATTCACATTGTGTTTCATACAATCATTCTCATTCAGTATTATGCTTTATAAAATTAATCACCATTGGACTATGCTCACCACTACCCTGTCTTTTCAGATCGCCATCGGATCGTTTCCATTTTCATTACCTCCTCCCTCCACCCACCAAATTGTGCAACCTTATGATTTCACCCCCACACATCCTCACCTTTCCTTCTGTTTTTATAATAATGGTCTGACTTCCCTTTTAAATGCTATTTCTCTGGTTCCTGGTTGAACGTCAGTCGTTAATATTATGTTTCATCTCTCTAGGTCTTTACTTTGTCCCACTCAGGACTGAAACTTCTGTTCAGGACTGAACATTTTGCCTTATCTCTCAATAGAAGCTGTGCATTCTTTCCTCCAGGAGGATTTGAATGAGACTTTGTAATGGGCTCTTTTTCAAATGTATGTCTAGTGTGATCATTCCAATAACCTCTGCACCTATCCCTAGTCTGGGATGGGTTTTTTTTCTGTCGTCTGGCCACATCTGCTTTCATCTTCAGCAACACTTGTCCTGCCTCTGACAGTCCTAACTGATCTACTTATGTTTTAGGTCTACACCAGAATGGAGACAGACTGGAATAGCCATTACACATGGGAGCTCAGTATCACAGTTGACGTTGAGCTTATCCTTCAACAGATTGAAGCTCTCTGTGTCAAGAAATAAATGAGACCCAAACTGATATTCACAGTGTGCAGAACAGATCTCTAGTACTAATTTTCAGTTCATTGTATTATGTGTTGTGTGTTTCTGCCACAGTGGGATATATGGCTGATATTTCATATACCAACAAGGTAAACTATATGAACAGATTTCAGCAGTTTCCAGACTATTAAAAAGGACTTTGCCATCTACTTCTTAAAACAATTTGACCTATGAAAACCTAATGAATAACAGTGGAACATTGTCTGATACACTGTTAGAAGAGGAATTTACAGGTTAGAAGACATTCAAAATATGACTAGGAAAGAGCTGTCTCTTCAAAGTAGAATTGACCTTAATAATGTGGATGGAGTGAGGATTTTTACGACCTTTGTCGGCTAATGTGGTGTGACTCAAAATGAGAAGACAGAATGGTAAACATTCATTAATAATGGGAATCCCACTATTCTTCTGTGTGGATTGAACAGTAACTGGGGTACCAGGGATAGGTGTGTCAGAGACGGTGGGACTGGCCCAGGATAGGGCAGGGTTCAGAGCTGTTGTACATAAGGTCACAGGCAACTTGGTGGCATATAACAATAACATGTTTTTAAATAAAAACACCTCTTGATTTAAAAAAATTAAGTTCAAAGATAATTTTTTTTCTAGATATCCCTACCTTGAGGGGTAGAAGTTCCTGGCAGTCTGCACTGCTGTGTGTAAAGGAGTTCCTGGACTGATATGTATATAAGAAGAATACTGAGAAATACAGTGGTAGCTCTTTCAAGTGCCATTTTCACTGCTATCACAACTTTTAATATCAGTTAAATTCTCTATATTACTTTAAGTTGAAACTTCTTTTGCATTAGATATTTAGAATTTAAATTTCATTGCTATCAAGACGATTCCCATTCATAGCAACCCAATGAGGCAAAGTAGAACTGCCCTGTCAGGTTTCTGATGCTTTAAACCTTTACTGGAGCCAAACACCCCATCTTTCAGCCATGGAACAGCCGGTAGATTTGTGAGCTTGAGTTGTCAATCTTTTTACTAGCAGTCCAACACTTTATCTAAAGTGCAGTTGTTGTTTGTGGTTGTTGTTAGATGCCATGTGTCAAATACAACTCATAGTGACCCTATGAGCAGCCAACCTGTCCTATCCTCATCATATTTTTCCATTTTCTATTTCATTGATTTCAGCATTTGTCTTTATAATTTCCTTTCTTCTAGAGGCTGTAGGATTAGGTTGTTGTTCTTTTCTATTTTATGAGATGTTGAGTTAGACTATTGATTTTTTCTTTTTTACTTTTTATGTGTTTGTTTATTGCTATAAATTGTCCCCTGAAAACTGCCTTAGTTGCATCCCAGAGGTTTTTTTATGTTGTATTTTCATTTTCACTTGTTTTGAGGAACTTTTTTAATTTATTTCTTTATTTCATCTCACCCAATTGTGTTATAACATGGTGCTGTTTAACTTCTTCAAGGATGATTTCATAAACTATCATTTTATGGTTAATTTCTATTATGGCATTGTCTTCTGAATATTTCAATATTTTTCAATTTCTTGATCTTTGCTTTGTGTCCTAGTATGTGATCAATTCTGGAGAATGTACCATGTGTACTTGAGAAGAAAATAAATTGACTTTTAGTTAGGTGTGGTACCTTGAATGCATCCATAAGGTTGAGTCATCTGTAATTTAGATTTTCTGCATGTTTGTTAAGTTTCTTTTGAGTTGACCTATCTTTTGGTGTGAGTGGTGTGTAAAAGTCTCTTACCACTATTGTGTTAATGTCTATTTCTTTCTTCAATTCTATTAACCTTTGTTTTATGTGTTTTGCAAGTTTATCATTTGGTGCATAGATGTTGTGCCCTTCCTTATCTTTATGTTGGAATTCATCCTGAAGTCTATTTTATCAGATATCATTATTGCCATTCCTGCTTTTTTTGTGGATACTCCCCATTCTTTGATTTTTAATCTGTCTCCTTGTTCCTTAGATGTATCTTCTAGGCAACATATTGATGGGCTTTGTCTGTTTTTTTCACTCAATCTACTATTATTTTTCTCTTAATTGGTGCATTTTGTCCATTCTCATTAAGTGTTGTTATTGACATGCCAGGTTTTATTATTGTCATTTTGCTGTTGTTTCTGATTACTATAGTCCATCCATTTTCATTTGGTATCTCTGGGTGACAGTGGACAAAAGGCAATGCTACCAAGACGAAGGTGGGTGATTTTTAATCTGCAGCCCTCGAGCCTGTCTTTCATTGTTTTTGTTCAGACATTCCTCTAGGTCGTATAGCCCTGGTGTACAAGTTGCCGTACAGTGGTAACTTGTGGTTGCTCTGAGGGTGAACACTGTGACACTGATGTGTGTCAAATGCATTAATGGTTGGCTACCCAATGTGGACAGAGAGTGGGGTGGAGCTCCCCGATTAAAACAAGCTTGGAAGGAGGAACGACATCCACTTCCATAATAGCTTGCCTCCAGAAACCCTATGAACCTGGAGAGAGGATGATACCCAAGCATTGAGCACTCTCCCTCATAGGGTTGCTATGAGTCGCCTGTGACTCGACGGCACTTAACAACAACGACATCTCTGGGTGAAGGACTTCCTTTATAATTTTGTGTGTATTTGGTCTTGTTTCCACAGATTCCTTAACTTACTTATCTTCTGCAAGTGACCTAACTTCTCCTTCATATAGGATAGACGCTTTTGCTAGATAAAGGGTCCTTGGTTGGCAGTTGTTTTCTTTCAACATTCTGTATGTGCCGTCCCATTGTCTTCTTGCTTGCATGGTTTCTTCTGAGAAATCACAACTTAATCTAATTGTCTTTCCTTTGTAGGTGATGCTTTGTTTTTCTTGTGCTGCTTTTAGTATTCTATCTTCACGTTCTATTTTGGAAAATTTGACTATAATATGTCTTATGTTTTCCTTTTTGGGTCTAGTGTATTTGGTGTTCATTGAGCTTCTTGAATATGGATTTCTCGGTTCTTTGTAATACCTGGGAAGTTTTCTTCTAGAACCTCTTCCACAGTTTTCTCAGTGATTTCTCTGTTCCTCTCATGTTCTGGAATTCCAGTCATCCTTTTCTTATTAGTTTAATGAAAGTTTACAGATACTTAGGGTTTCCATTCATTCATTATTGCACTTTTCTCCCTGTCCAATTTTCTCTTCTCTTTGAAATGTAAAAGAAAATTTTTTTCATTGTTATACAATCCCTCCCCCCAAATCCACTCCATTGTGCACCCTTCATTCTGGACTCATGACAATAATACCTAATCATAGATCCCTTTTAAACAGTTTTCTCCCTCATCTGTTTCAATGCAGTATACATTATTTTTCCCTTCTTTCTCAGTCTTCCCTCAACCCCAGTGTCAGTCCTGTTCTACAACTGTGGCACGAGGCAGTATTTGTCCTTTTGTGACTGAGATATTTCGCTCAGCATCATGTCCTTCAGGGTCACCCATTTTGTATAATATTTCATGAGTTCCTTGTTTTTCAATGCAGCATAGTATTCTATTGTGGGAATATACCACAGCTTCTCTATGCATTTGTTTGTTGATGGACACTTGGGTTGTTTCCAACTCTTTGCTATTATGAACAAAACCACAATAAACATTGGTGTGCATATATCTGCTTGGGGGTGGTTATAGTTTCTTTAGAGTATATTCTCAGTAGTGGAATTGCTGTCTCAAATAGTATTTCTATTTGCAACTTTTTGAGAAAGTGCCATACCACCTTCCACAGTGGTTGCACCATTTTGCACTTCCACCAACAGTGAATAAGGGTGCCAATTTCTCCGCAACCTCATCAGCATTTGATGTTTGCTGTTTGGCTAAATTTAATGTTCCTTTTAATGTCATTCCCCATGAATGGATTTTCTTCATCTTCTTTATATCTCATTTCTGATTTTTCTTCTAGTATGTTTCAATGGAGGTTCTTGTCTTCCAGCTCAGTGACTTTCTGCTCCATTTCTTCTATTCTACTTTTCATCCCTCCAGTGTATTGGATACTTCTGCCATTTTGTTCTTAATATTCTGGATTGCATTTTCATTTATTTCAGTTCTTTCCAGTACTGTGTTGGTTGTACTCTCTCTGTCTGGTAATGATGTTTTAAGTTCTTGTAGTTCATTATCTATAGTTTTGATTCTTTCTTCTTTTACATTTTTTTCCATAGTTGCTCAAGTTCCTCCTCACTGATGCATTTCTTCTGGCTCCCTGTCTGTGGAGTGTTCACATTCTTAATGCTTTTCATTGTTTAGTCCATCATTTGCACCTTCTATATCTTTCCACATAACTCTACATCAATATATTTCTTCTGGTTCTCTGCCTCTGAGGGATTCACTTTATTTCTGGCTTCCATTGTTTCATTTACCATTTGTACTTTATACCTTAGCTGAACAAATGACTATCAATAAATGTCTTCTGCCTCCCCAACTTTGGGCTATTCATTGTGTCTGCACTATGCTCTGGCTTTTTTGAAGAAGGCTTAATTTGTTCACAATGCTTCAAGTAGCCTGCTGCTTTCTTGATGTTATATGAACATTTTTCTTGGTAAGCATTAGGCCATTTCTATTGTGTCTGTGTAAGTTGTTGATACTTTTAATATTTCTGGTGGTTTTGGTACAGTGTCAGCTAACAATGTTTTATCTATAGTGTGGGCCAATCACTCCACTGAAAGTACTGTCTTGAAAATTATTGCCTTTCCTAAATTCCTTCAGGTTCTCTCTGGTCTAAGATGCAGGCCTGCAGGAATCTTACCTTATTATAGTCCCCTCTCTCGACTCTATTGTCCTCCTTTGTCTGTGGAAATGTGGTGTGAGACCAGGTGTTCTGCATAAGTGGTTTCTAATCATGAGTCTTTGAAGGCAGCTCTCGGTCTAGCTCCTCAGTGTGCCAGCTTAGAGAGTGAGATTCCCCTCTGGTTTAGGTCCCTGATCTAAACTCTATCAAATTCCTTGGTCCCTGGAATGCCCCCGTGGAAGACGGAATCCCTTAATGGAGAAGACTGTCTCCAGGGGAGATTCAGACGCTTCTCTCCACTGCACCTGGAAGTGCTGGCTCTAGAGAAAAGTGTCTTACTTAATGATGTCTTCTCTCTCAAAGCTTATTGTCTTCCTTGGTCTCAAAAGTGGTATGAGACCAGGAACATCAATGTAAGCAGTGTTTCTTTTGTCTACTGTCCTTACTCTGAGTAGTGGCATGGCACTACTTTCTGTGATGGTTCAGAGGAAGGTCCTTGTCTTCACTCTTGTGGTAGGTGAAGGTGATCTTCTATATTGGTGATCCCTCCTTGGTCTGCCCAAACCTGTAGCAAGCAAAGAAGCAAATAGTTCTGGGACAGGGGAGGGGAAGGAGCAGGTCTTTCCTTGTCCTAGGAGGGACTTCTAATTTCTCTGTTGGGGTCCAGCCTTCCATCAGCTGACTTAGGTTTAAATTGTATCTGTAGCAATCAAACCCTGATCCACTCTGATGTAGTAAAGGGGAAAACCTGATTTGGAAATAGAATCCAGTGACAATATCACATAAAAACATATGTTTGTTGAAGTAAAGATTAAATAGGAATCACATTGGCTACATCTGTGGAAAAAATTGATGGAGAAACTCATTATCAGTTGTGAAAACTAGTTGTGAAAACTCATGGAAGTTCAAACTGAAGTTAAAAAAAAATGAAATCAAATTCACAGAACCAAAGTTTGATTTGAGTCTATCCCAACGGAATTTAAAGACCATCTCAGGAATTGGTTTGAGGCCTTGAATATTAATTGAGTGAAGACCAAATAAGCTGTGGGAGGATATTAAAAATATCATCCATGAAGAATGCAAAAGGTGATTATAAAGATAAAGGAAGAAGAAAAGATCAAAATGGGTGTCAGAAGATAATCCAAATATGTACTAGAACATCAAGAAGCCAAAACAAACTGAAGAAATCAAGAAATTAAAGAGATGAACAGAAGCTTTCAAAGGGAAGCTTGAAAGGACAAAGCAAAGTATTAGAATGAAATGTAAAGATCTGGAGTTGGAAAATTAAAAAAATATGAGCTTGCTTAGCATTTCTTAAGTGGGAGGACCTGAAGAACAATTTTAAACTTCAAGTTGCAATACTTAAGGATACTGAAGGCAGAATGTTGAATAAACCACGAAGTATGAAAAGAAGATGGAAGGAGTGCACAGAGTAACTGTACCGAAAAGAATTGACTGATGCAGAAGAATTTAATGAAACAACATAAGACCAAGAGGCAATGGTGATGAAGGAGGAAGTTCAAGCTGTTCTAAAGGAATTGGCAAAAAACAAAGCCCCAGGGAATGATGGCATTCCTACTGACACATTTCAACAAACGAATGCTGCATTGGATGTGCTCATCAGGTTGTGACAAAAAATTTGTCTGGCCAATTGGCTGGAAGAGATCTATATTTGTTTTCATTCCAAAAAGTGTGATCAGAGTGAGGAAATTATCAAACAATGTCACTAATATCACACACAAGCAAAATCCTGCTGAAGATTATCCACAAATGACTGGAATAATATATTGACAGAGAACGTCCAGATATGCAAGCTGGATTTAGAAGAGACCGTAGCACTAGGGACATTTTAACCAAAGGTAGATGGATCTTCTGAAATTCAGGTGGTATGAAATTAAAGTCATATTTTGGCTCCTGTGGATTCGGTGTAATTTTCCTCAGCTTCAGCTTGAACTTGCATATGAGTAGTTGGTGGTCTGTTCCACAATCAGCTCCTGGCCTAGTTTTCACAGGTGATATTGAGCTTCTCCAGTGGTTTTTTTCCACAGATGTAATCGATCTGATTCCTATGCATACCATCAGGTGAAATCCATGTCTATAATCTACGTTTATGTCTCTTAAAA
>NW_006399812.1:9378729-9389410 GCF_000299155.1 Elephantulus edwardii | reverse complement strand
GTGTGTCAGAGGCAATGAGATTGGCACAGGATAGAGCATGGTTTAGGGCTGTTGTACATGGGGTCGCTATGAGTCGCAGATGACTCGACGGCACATAACAATAACAACAGATGGATCTTGGCCAAAAACCGAGTACCAGCTGAATGTCTATCTGTGTTGCACTGACTATTCAAAGTCATTTGACTGTGTGGATCACAACAAGTTGTGGCTAACATTGAGAAGGATGGGAATCTCAGAACACTTAATTGTGCTTGTGTGGAGCGTATACTTGCATCAGGAAGCAGTGGTCAGAACAGAACAAGGAAATACTGCATAGTTCAGGATCAGGAAAGGTGTACATCAAGGGTACATCCTATCTTCACTCATTTTCAACCTATATATGGAACAGATCATTTGGGAAGTTGGACTTTACGAAGAGGAATGTGGCATCATGTTTGGAGGAAAATCTATACTCAACCTGTAGATCACACAACTTGCTTGCTGGGACTGAGGACGACCTGAGGCATTTGCTGCAGAAAGCCAAAGACTGCAGTCTTCAATATGGATTGAAGCCCCAAATCAAGAAAACAAAGGTTCTTACTACTGGACCATTTGGCAGCACCTGATAGATTGAGAAGAAATTGAAATTGTTAATAATTACAGCTTGCTTGGTTCAACAAGAAACACTTGTCGCACCAGCAGTCAGGAATCAAAAGATTAATTTTATTGGGGAAATCTGTTATCAAGGACCTCTTTAGAGTACTAAAGAGCAACAGTGTCAATCTAGAGACTAAGGTGTAACTGACTCTGGTCTTCACCATTACTATGTCACAGAGAGCTGGACAGTGACTAAGATAATAGAAGAATTGATGCCTTTGAGTTGTGGTGCTGGAGATGAGTATCAGACCCTGGATTGCCAAGAGAACTATCAGATCTGTCCAGGAGAGGGTGAAACCAAGCCGTTCATTGGAGGTAAGGATTTTGAAGCTCTCTCTCACATACTTTGGACACATGGGACTGGACCCTTCCAGTCCTTGGAGAAGGACATCATGTTTGGAAGGCTGGAGAAACAGCTCAGGAGAGGAAAACCCTGGCTGATAAGGATTGACTCAATGATTGCGGTAATGGGACTAGGTGTGTTGAAGACAAAGAGATTGGCTCAGGATAGGGAAGGGATCAGAGCTACTATACATAGCGTCACTGTCACTACGAGTTGCAAGTGACTTGACAGCAGATAACAACACAGCAGTTTATTGACAAGGAACTACTATAAAGAATTAAAGCTGAATTCAGAAGATGACTTGGAGTGTGAGATATCATTGCTGAAATTGGACTTTGACCGAAAGCAGAGAGCACTGGAAAGCAGTTTTTGTGTGTTTCATTGACTACATTAAGACATTAGAAAGTGTGGATAACATTGCAAAGAACGAGAATTCTAGAACACTTAGGTGTGCTGACGTATAAACTAGACCATGAGGAAGTAATTCATACACAACAATAGAATATGGTGTTTTTTTTAAAAAAAGTTTTTAATTTTATACTTTGGATAGTGGCTATATACTTTCCATACACTTACTTAATTTGTATACTGTGTAATAATCTAAGAAACTGGATTATACCAAAAAAAGAAAGGGAACGCACAGATTAAGGTGCTGGGGAGGGTTTGTTTATGTTATTTGTTTTGTCTAACATCCCTACAAAATTTTGGGATATGGGAAATTTTTTAAATTTTTATTTTATTATTATTTTGTGTGTCTGTGTACCGTCAAATCAGATCTGACTGGTACCGGAGGAGATTGTCCCTCCTTTCCCGGCAGAGCATCTGGTGGATTCGAACCATGCACCTCTGGGATTGCAGTGCAGCTTCTTGCCACTAGACCACCAGAGCTCCCCTCCTACAAAATTTTATGTTATCTCTGTTACCAAATAAAGGGAGATAAAAAGTCCAAAACATACTTACTGGAATTTGAAGTGTTTTGGCCTACTGTAGAATAAAAAAGTGTTTTCATGAGTACTCCTTGGTTGCTAGATTTAGGAACATGAATGATGATTCGTAAAACTTCCTCTCTTAACAAGTACTATATGGTCGTCTGATGCCTTTCTTATGAATACTCTGCTTCTGAGAAACAAAATTTAACACGTAGTCTCTCTACCCTGAACAGTTTGTTGGAACTCTCCTAATAGAAATTCACTTGAATGTGCCACTCAGTGGAATTCTGTATAATTCTAGGCAAGGAAAAGCATTTCGGAAATATGTTTCTGTATTCAACTGTGTAATGAAAACAATTATTCTTATCATTCAGCAGTAAGATTGTGTTACTGCATTTTAAGGACTGTGTCTGTTAAAGACCTGCCAGCCAAACGGGGCATGGCTCATCTGGGACCTGTCTTATCTCCATTCTGTTGCTGAGACCTGTGAGACAAGAAGATAATGAAGCTGATATGTGCTTGGTGAATTTTTTTCACTTTGTTTTGTTTTGGGTTTTGTTCATGTGATAAAAAAGAAATAAATAAACATTTAAACCTCAGAAGAAATGTCAACACTAAGAAAACTTCTGAAAACATTTAGCCCAAAGAAATTAATTACACTTCTTCTTTAAAGCTCCCACAGAAGAGGAACACAGGAGAAGAACTTTCAAGAACTTTTGGCTTGGAAACAGAGTGGGGTGTTCCTCTTGGTACATTTCAGCTTATCACTGGGTCCATAAAATAGTCATACTGAATACCCTGACTGCCCATAGTGGGGCCTGAATAGGCCAGTCTAGATTTGCTGAAGTTCAAATGAGACAATTTTAAAAAGAAATTCTATTCCATCTGGCTAGGATTTAACTACAAGAAATAATTACATGTAGCATTAGTGAAAAGGGAGATGGTGGTAAATGAAGTCCCTGCTGAGTCTGTGTCAATGAACTGATAAGAAAGACTGTAATTAGCAGCACCAATTTTCATAATAGGTGTTAAACCATATATTCTTTTATGTAGGTTAAATATATCCCCTACAATGTTATTTTTCTTTCTTTTTGGAGAGCACATTTTTGTCCTAATCTGGGCTGTTATTAACGACTGAATTTTCATGTTATATATTTTATAGATTGCTGAATTCCACAGGTCAGAGGACAGCAGCAGTTTATCAGACTCATTAGTATAATATATCAACTGGAATGTCAACTGAGCTCTTTGAAGTACCTCTGTCAACCAAGATGTTCCAACATATTGGCCTGATATACCTATATCTGGAGTTTTACCTTCTATTAGCTGCCAATCTATCTTATTTCACTAATGCCTAGAATGTCAATGTTAATGCATTCCACTTCATTTTTCACAACTTCTAGTTTTCCAGTGTTCATACTTTGAACATTCCATGTTTCAATAATTAAAAGATGTTTGCAACTGCAGTCCTCATTTTGATTGACTTTCAATCTGGGCTGACTATCCACCATGAGTGACGCCTCTGGCCTTTGGCTTACCTGTGGTACACTCTTCACAGAGCCCACAAGAAATCTCTGTACTGCAAGTACTCTTCTTACTAACAACAGTACACAGACAGAGAACTTCCAGAAGGTCAAGCTTTTAAACTTCAAGGGTTTTAAAAGAGGCCGTGGCACCAGAGATACCATTGCTAATGTCAGATGGATCCTGGTTGAAAGAAAAGAATATCAGAAGAATGTCCATTTGTGCTTTACTGACTATGCAAAGGCATGTGACAATGAATCATAACAAATGATGGCTAACATCCAGAAGAATGGGAGCCCCAGAACACTTCATTGTCATCATGCAAGACCTAGTTCTAGACTATGAGGCTGTTGTGTGAAAGGAGTAAGGGAACACTAAATGGACTAAAA
Source organism: Elephantulus edwardii (assembly GCF_000299155.1). NCBI lineage: Eukaryota > Metazoa > Chordata > Mammalia > Macroscelidea > Macroscelididae > Elephantulus > Elephantulus edwardii. The sequence goes on along the minus strand of NW_006399812.1, from coordinate 9,385,589 downwards.
TTAGGAAGGGTATGTGTCAGTTATATCTTTTCCCCATACCTATTCAATCTGTATGTTTAACAAATCATCCAAGTAGCCAGACTCTATGAAGAAGAATGTGGCATCAGGATAGGAGGAAGGTTGAATGACAACCTTGCAATATAAAGATGACACTTTACATGGCAAAACTGAGGAAGACTTGAAACACTTGCTGCAAAAGATCAAGGTGTATAGCCTTCAATATGCACTGCACTTTAACATCAAGAAAACATAAATTGTCACTACTAAGCAAAGAGGCAGCATCAGGAGAGATGGAGAAAAGATTGCTCAGCTCCACAATCAACACCCTTGACACCAGTAGTTAGGTAATCAAAAGACAAGTTGAATTGGAGACGTCTGTTGTCAAGGACCTCTCCAGACCACCAAAGAGAAATTATGTCAGTCTGAATATTATGACGCCCTTTATCGAAGCCATAGTCTTCCGAATTGCTTGGTATTCACTGGAAAGCTGGACAATGACTAAGGATTATGAGAAGAATCACTGTCTCTGAGTTGTGATGCTGGGGAAGAATACTGAACGTACCATGGACTGCCAAAACAACAAGCAGTCTATCCCAGAGAGAGTGAAACCAGGTTGCTCCTCGGAGGCAGGGATTTTGAAGCTCTGTCTCACATACTATGGGAATGTTGTCAGGAAAGGCTCATCCCTGGTAAAGGATGTCACGTTTGGAAGGACAGATGGTAATGCAAGAAAAGAAAGCCCCATATGAGATAGACTAAGAGAACACAGGTTGTTAGTGAGTCTTCCTCCAATCCCGATGCCACATTCTTGTTCATAAAGTTCTGCCTCTAGAATGGTATGTTTAGCATATACATTGAAAAGGTATAGAGGAAGGATACATCCCTGATGTACTCCTTAAATAATTTTGAACCATGCAGTGTTCCCTTGCTCTGTTCCAACAACAGCTTCTTGGTCTAGGTCTAGGTTTCACATGAGCACAATCAAGTATTCTGGGATTCTCATTTTTCTCAATGTTAGCCTAATTGTTGTGATCCACACAGTCTGATGCCTTTGCATAGTCAATAAAACACAAATAGACAACTTTCTGTTAATCTTTGCTTTCAGCCAAAGAATTATGAAAAACTTGAAATATTGAAAGAACAATCAAAACATAACATAGAGTCAGGAAGCAAGCACATGTTTGAAAGTGACACTGATAAAGGTTGTCATAGATTTGCAAAAAAAAAATGCAATATCTACAAAGCACAGTAAAATAAAGTGTAAGAAAAAAAATGTTGATGTGCTTATAAAAAAAAAGACTAAAGCCTTCAATATAGATTGTATCTCAATGTCAAGAAAACAAAAACCCTTGCCACTAGGCCAAAAGACAACATCATCATAGATGAAAAATTGAAACTGTCAGTGACTTCATCTTATTTGCATCCATAGTCAATGTATTTGATACTGAAAGTCAGAAGAGCAGATATATTATACTTGGAAAGTTTGCTTTCAGTGATCTGTCCAAATTATTGCAGAGCAATGATGTTAGTTTGAGGACTAAGTTACACTTTATTCATGCCATGGTCTTTTCAATCTCTGCTATGCACCTTTGAAAGCTCAACAGTGAATAAGGATAACAAAAGAAGAAGGGGCGCCTTTGAACTGTGGTGTTGGAGAAGAGTACTGAGCAGTCCAAGGACTGCCAAAGGACCAAACAGATATGTCTTAGAGAAGGTACAGCCGGAGTGTTCCTTGGAAGCAAAGGTGATAAGCTTTGTCTCACATACTTTGGACCTGTTACTAGGAAAGGTAAGCCCTTGGAGAGGGATATCATGCTTGGGAAGCTGGAGGGACAGTGAAAGAGAGGAAGACCCTCAAACAGGTGGATTGACACAGTGACTGCAGCAATGGGCTCAAATGTGCCAGATTTTGAAAATGGCACAGATAAGCCAGGGTTCAGATCTGTTGTGCATATGATCACTATGGGTCATATTCAATTTAACAGTACCTAACAGGTCTTGCATTCACAGGGTCGCTATGAGGCGTCTATGACTTGAAAGCACTTAACAACAACAATGACAATAATTATTAGCTGACTTTGAGTTAGTCCCAGCTCATTGAAACTCAATGTACAAATATTGCATGACCATGTGGCATATTTATGAGTGTTGGTATTTTTGAGTCTCTTGTTGTTGCCATTGTGTAATGCCTTATATCCTGGTGGAATAATTTTTTAATATATATGAGTTGCTATGAGCCGTCTATGACTCGATGGAACTTAAAAACAATAACAACAACAACATAGAGAGAGATCAGTTGCCCTAGTGGACAGAAAGTGATGCTACCAAGCCAAAGGTGGGTGATTTTAATCTGCAGCCCTCAGGCCTGGTTTTTATTCTTTTTGTTCAAACATTCTTCTGAGTGGTATAGAACTGGTCTGTCCATTTTCTGTACAGATGTAACTCGTGATCGCTGTGAAGATAAATACTGTAATACTGGCATGTCAAATGCACTAACGGTTATCCACGGCGTACAGTTTTTGGTGGAGCTCCCGAATAAATAAAAGCTTGAAAGGAGGAGTGGCATCCATTTCCAAAATTGCTTGCCTCAAAAAACCTTATGAACTTGAAGAAACAATGAAGGTTATACAAGTGTTCAGGTCTTTCTTTCGTATGGTGTCACTATGAGTCATCTACGACTCATCTACGACAGCTCGTAACAACAGTAACATAACAAAAACTGTAAAATCTCATGCTGTCAAATCTGAGCTGACTCATAACTCACCCTCCAATTAGTTTTCATGTGCTATAAATGGTATACTAGAGTTTGCCCATTTTTCTTTCATGGAACTGCTGGTAGATTTGCACCTGCAGCAGCTCAACTACCTACATATTAGGCCACCAGAACTCCCTTTCAGCATATAAAAAAGATGATATTCTGTTGTGATTCACAGAGTTTTTGGTGGCTTATTTTTAGAAGTAGATTCCTAAGCATTCTTTTCCTTAGTTTTCCTCAGTCTGAATAGTCTAATGTAAACTGTCTTCCTGGATGACCTTGCTGGAATTTGAAATATTGGTTCCACAGCTTCCAACATTATAATCACATGCAACTCCACGAGATGACAAACTGAGAGATGAGATAGTGGTATCTATAGTTATAGCTATTAAAACGAAATCTTCTATTACTGTGAATTCCAAAAATGTCACTTGCCACATCATTCAAATCTTAAAACAAATTAGGTCCAGGAAAATGCCTCAAAATTGCAATGATCTAGTTAAGCTTGGGTGTGGAGCCGACTGTTGCTGAGGAAGTCTGGCTTATAAGGAAATCCACAAAACACAGTTCAAACTCCGGCTAAGCCCCCGACGTGGTGCTCAGGAGTCCTTTCTTCCAGCTGGAGCTTTCATAGAAAGTACTAATTGTAACTGTCAAAATCATCTTTTGGTTTAGACTATCACCAATTATCCTGATGATAACTTAGACAACTGTTTTAGACTCTATGTGGGGGAATACCTCCACTATTGTTAGATGTCACTGAGTCATGATGACTCCATGTGACAGCGTCAAAATGCTTCACAGGGCCTCCTACAGCTCTAGTGGTGAAGTCCAGACAGAGTTATGCTGCTGTCCCAAAGGCCACACACACGGGAACTCTGGTGTGCCTAGTGGCAAGAAACTGCACTGCAATTTCCAATTTTGAAGGTGAACAGTTTAAATCCACCAGATGCTTCGCTGGAGAAGGAGGAGCAATCTCCTCCTGTGCCAGTCCAACTCGGTACACCATGAGAAAAATAAAACAAACCAAAAAACAAACAAAAACAAAACAGCCAAACCAAAACACTAAAAAAAAAAAAAAAACCAAAAAAAACAAAAAAAAAAACCACCTCCCCAAACCCCAACAAACAAACCCACCACAAAGGCCACACATTTCTTGATGTGCAAATCCACCATTGTCTCTGTGAAAGATAGACAGACAATCTCCTCCTGGACAACTTATAGCCTCAGAAACCCAATGGAAAGTATCTATAAATCAGTACAGTAGCAAGTAGCCAAGATAAGAGAGGCAGATTCAACACATAGTTTTATTTCTTTAATCTGTAAGCACTCAGTGTACAACACAACGCTTATCCTCTCCTCCCAAATTACCATCCCCTTGTCTGTATGATTTGATGGCGGAGCATCTGATCAGCCAAGCTGCAGAGTGCTGGTTCATCCCTGAATTCTTCTCATCTCCCAAAACTGGCTAGAGATTTGGGGCTAGGATACTTCCCTAATATAGTTTATTTATGATGCAGTTTCTTTCCATTTCTCCTCTTTGAACCATTATTTTAGTTAAATACCTAAGGGATATTTGCGGTCAGGGGGGAAGTGTGACCATGACATTCTGACATTTTTGTGCTTTTTGTCATCTTTTTTATCCGTAGGAATGAATCCAATCCCATAAAGTGATCTGAGTTTTTTCCACAATCTAGTCTCAACCTAGATAATTCTTTTTCTCATCCTTTCTATGCACATTCTATGTTCTTTTTCAGTGTATTTGGCCATCTGTGGATTCCTATTGTAGAATACAATATGTATGAAACTTTGTGCATATTTTCATTTATTCCCAGATGCCAATAACAAGGCCAATATTAAGCAGTTACTGTATTAACCATGACAACAGGTTATAAAAAGAAGTCCTAGTACATAGCATGCATAATACTCCATCTCTGACAAATTTGAACTGGTGGTAGGTAAGCATCAATTATTAGAATGTACACTGTCTGTTGTTCAATTGAATTTTACTGGAGACTTGCATAGTCTTCCAACATCTTACCAGACAGAAAATGATTTCTTTTTTGAGTTTAAATTCAACATACTTCTAAGGAATGACAATACTGATCTCTGATAAAATAGACTTCAGGATGAATACCAACATCATGTCGTTTTCAGATGCCATCCAGTAGATTATGACTCTTAGTGGCCTTATGAACTACAGACCAGAACCTTGTCCTATCTTATGTCATCAGCATGATCTCTGCCACGCTCGAGCCCATTGTAGCAGTTACTGTGTCTTCTCTTTTTGTTGACTTTCTTTTTCCCAGGATTATGCCTTTTTTAGGACTGGCTTCTCTTGACCAGATGCCCAAAATATGGAGATGAAGATTCATCCTCCTGCTTCTAAGAAACACTCTAGCTAAATTTCTTCCAAGACAGATTCACTTCTTCATTTGGCAGTTCATGGCATATTCAATATTCTTAACCAATACCACAATTCAAAGGCACCAATTCTTCTTTGATCTCTTCGATCTTCCTTACACATTGTCCAACTTTCGGATACATATGAAGCAATTGAAGACACCATAGTTTGGGGTCAGACATAGCTTAGTATTTAAACTGACATCCTTGCTCCTTAGTACTATAAAGAGGTCATTAATTATAGATTTATCCAGTGTAATATATATATATATAAAATGTGCCTATGTATGTATGTATTTTTCTTCATCACTACTATCATGTGTTTATTGCTATTGTTAAGTTTCCTCAAGTCAACTATAGCTCATGAATAACAGATCAGAACCATATCCTATGCAGCACCGTCCTTATGATATCCAACATGTTTAAGCCCTTGTTACTGTGTCAATCCATCTTGTTAAAGGTCTTTCTCTCTTTTTCTGACCCTTGATCTTTCCTGCATGATATCTTTAAGCCCAAGTATGCCAGATGACATTTTACCATTGTTACCTCTAAGAAACATCCCGGTTGCATTTCCTCAAAGATCTGTTTGTTGTTTTGGCAGTCCATGGGATATTTGGTTGTTGTTGTTGTGTACTATTGAGTTGATATTGACCCATAGCTGACCCTCTGGTGGGTTTTCAGAGGCAGTTAATTGCACAGGAGAAGATTACCCATTCTTCTTCCACGGAGCACTGAGTGGCCTCAAACAGCTTAGCCTCTTGTTACTAGGCCACTCTTCTCCAGAACCACGATTCAAAGGCACTGAGTCTTTGGCAATCCTTATTTATTGTCCAACATTCAGATTCATTGGAAGTAATTGAAAGATTATGCCTTAGATCGGGCACACCTTAGTTTTTAAACATCCTAGTCCTTTAACCCTTTATAGATGTTCCTGACAGCAATGGTATCCAGGCATCATTTTTAGTTCTTTGGGTCTCAGGGTCATGGATAATGGGGTTCATGTGATCTATTAATAACTTGGACTTATTGTTTCCTGTGTCTTTTATTTTCTTCATTCTGCTTTGCTTTGGAAAGACAAATAATTGCTCCTTTGATGGCCACTCAGAAGTTTTTAAAACCCTAGTTGACAATCACTAAAGCTATATTGGAAGAAGGATAGCAATCTCCACCTATGCAATTTACTGCCTCTGAAAACCCACTTGGAGGGTCAGCTATGGGTTGGTTCTGCCTGAGAGCACACAACAATAACAACAAAGTAAGAGGTAGAATGTATCTTTACGGACTATGTGACACTGTGTTAGTGTCCACTGAAACTGATTTTGAGATCCCAGGCCTAGCAGCTCCCTCACTCAAGGTTTTTCTAATGGCTACTTTCATAAATTTGCTCCCTAGATGTTCTACTATATCAGTCAATAATATATAGCTGGACTATATAAAGAAGAATGTGGCATCAGGCTTGAAGGAGGAGAAAGAGAAAAATCAATGGGGAGAGAAGGTAGAATTTGAAAAGAAGGAGAAAAATAAATTCTACAGTCTGGAGGGTTCTAGCCACCAAACAGCTTTATTAGAACATGTGCTGCCATAGAAGTGAAGGGTGTGACATCCACTCCATGGAACTTGAAAGAAAAAGAAGGAAAGAAAGAAAGAAAGAAAGAAAGAAAGAAAGAAAGAAAGAAAGAAAGAAAGAAAGAAAGAAAGAAAG